>NW_027196855.1:0-76216 GCF_038502225.1 Cherax quadricarinatus
GGGGTAAGGCATGGGTTGAGGCGAGACATGGACCGGGGTGATGCATGGGCCGGGGTGAGGCATGGATCGGGATGAGGCATGGGTTTGGGTGAGGCATGGACCGAGGTGATGCATGGATTGGGGTGAGGCATTAGTCGAGTGATGCATGGACTGGGGTGATGCATGGGCCGGGGTGAGGCATGGATCGGGATGAGGCATGGGTTTGGGTGAGGCATGGACCGAGGTGATGCATGGATTGGGGTGAGGCATTAGTCGAGTGATGCATGGACCGGGGTGATGCATGGGCCGGGGTGAGGCATGGATCGGGATGAGGCATGGGTTTGGGTGAGGCATGGACCGAGGTGATGCATGGATTGGGGTGAGGCATTAGTCGAGTGAGGTATGGACCGGGGTGATGCATGAGCCGGGGTGATGCTTGGGCCGGGGTGAGGCATGTCCCTGGGTGAGGCATGGCTAGGGGTGAAGCATGGCTCGGGATGAGGCATGGGTCGCGGCGAGGCATGGGTCAGGGAGAGGCATGGGTCGCGGCGAGGCATGGGTTGCGGCGAGGCATGGGTCTGGGCGAGGCATGGCTCGGGGCGAGGTATGGGTCGCGGCGAGGCATGGCTCGGGGCGAGGCATGGGTCGCGGCGAGGCATGGGTGGGGGCGAGGCATGGGTCGCGGCGAGGCATGGGTCGCGGCGAGGCATGGGTCGCGGCGAGGCATGGGTCGGGGCGAACCATGGGTGGAGGAAGTACCGGAAGCTAGGAAGCGTGACCAACTCGCTGACACCCGCATCGCCGCCTGGGGTAGGGGATGTAAGGGAAGGGAGGTAGGGGAGTCGTGGGGGTAAAGGAGGTAGGTTAAGAGAGGGAAGGGAGGTGGGGAATGAGTGGGGAAGGTAGGTCTTTGTATGGGTGCCCCACGTGAGCAAGGTTATGTGGGTAGGGGGGAATGATGGTGGGGGGTAGAAGCGAAAGGGGCTCGGGAGGGGATAGAAGTGGAAGAACGTGGGTTTTAGCAGTGGGTGCTGGGAATAATTAGTTGGCAGTGGGTGGATGATGGGTGCAGGTAGTGGGTGAATGATGGGTGTAAGTGGTGGGCAGAACCGGATTAAGATTTTGTAAACCCCTGGGCTGCGGGTACCGTGAGGTCCCTGTGCTGCGGGTACTGTGAGGTCCCTGGGCTGCGAGTACTGTGAGGATCCTGGGCTGTGGGTACTGTGAGGTCCCTGGGCTGTGGGTACTGTGAGGTCCCTGGGCTGCGGGTACTGTGAGGTCCCTGGGCTGCGGGTACTTTGAGGCCCCTGGGCTGTGGGTACTGTGAGGTCCCTGTGCTGTGGGTACTGTGAGGTCCCTGGGCGGCGGGTACTGTGAGGCTCCTGGGCTGCAGGTACTGTGAGGTCCCTGGGCTGCGGGTACTGTGAGGCCCTGGGCTGCGGGTACTGTGAGGTCCCTGGACTGCGGGTAATGTGAGGCCCCTGAGCTGCAGGTGCTGTGAGGCCCCTGGGCTGCAGGTACTGTGAGGTCCCTGGGCTGCGGGTACTGTGAGGTCCCTGGGCTGCGGGTACTGTGAGGCCCCTGGCTGTGGGTACTGTGAGGCCCCTGGCTGTGAGTACTGAGAGGGCTCTGGGCTGCGGGTACTGTGAGGCCCCTGGGCTGCGTGTACTGTGAGGGCCCAGGGCTGCGAGTACTGTGAGGGCCCTGGGCTGAGAGTACTGTGAGGGCCCTGGGCTGCGGGTACTGTGAGGCCCCTGGGCTGCAGGTACTGTGAGACCCCTGGCTGCGAGTACTGTGAGGCCCTTGGGCTGCGGGTACTGTGAGGCCCCTGGGCTGCAGGTACTGTGAGGCCCCTGGCTGCGAGTACTGTGAGGGTATTACTACCCAGGAATCCAAATGGCCTGTTATCCCGGGTGTAATGGGAGCAAAATAAACACAGCAGAAAAAGTTTAGACTTATATTATCCTTCACCAATTTAGAACAGCAATATGTACACTATGTACAGTGATAAGTATAGTGCACTCCACGGTAAGCAAGGCAGAATAGAAGCCACAAGATAGCAGACCGTGCTTCAACCAGCTCTAGAATGGGAATGACAAGGGCAGACAGGAGAGTGGTACCCACATAACCTCTGCAATTGCCAAAACCATCTTCTTATTGGCTAGAACCTGGTCACTAGTTGAACGACGGGGCCCCATCATCAACTCTTAGCAATCTGGTTCGCTGGTTGGGGGAGAAAGCCTGTAAATGAGGGTGTGTACATGCGCCGAATAAAGGTTACGTACTCTTTGCATGCCACAGAGGGCCTTGGGCTGCGGGTACTGTGAGGGCCCCAATGATATTTTCAAAAGAAAAAATTTTAAGAGATATTAAATTTGTTTTTAAAAGGCTACCTACCTGGAGTCTACCTGGAATCTACCTGGAGTCTACCTAGAGGGTATTCCGGGGATCAACACCCCCACGGCCCGGTCCACGACCAGGCCTTCCGGTTGATCAGGGCCTGATCAACCAGGCTGTTACTGCTGGCCGCACGTAGTCCGGTGTATGAACCACTGCCCGGCTGATCCGGCACCGACTTTAAGTATCTGTCTAGCTCCCTCATGAAGGCGGCCAATGTATGGTGGGAGGCTGTTGAAGAGTCTTAGGCCCCGGAAACTTATGGTGTTTTCTCTTAGTGTACCAATGGCTCCCCTAATTTTCATTGGGGGTATTTTGCACCGCCTGCTCAGTCTTTTATTTTTGTAGGGAGTGATTTTTGTGTGCAGATTCGGGACCATTCCTTTCAGGATTTTCCAAGTGTGGATTATGATATATCTCTCTAGCCTGCATTCCAGTGAGTGCAAGTCAAGTGATTCCAAACGTTCTCAGTAGTTGAGGTGTTTCATAGAACCTGTATGTGCAGTAAAGATTCTCTGCACACTTTCTAGATCTGCAATTTCACCTGCTTTGAACGGAGAAGTTAATGTAAAATAATATTCCAGCCTAGAGAGAACAAATGATTTGAAAAAGATCATCACTGGCTTGGTGTATCTTGTTTTGAAAGTTCTCATTATCCATCTTATCATTTTCTTTGCAGTTGTGATCGTGGCACTGTTGTGATCCTTGAAAGGGAGATCCTCAGACATTACCATTCCCAGATCCCTCACATTATTCTGCTCTATTGTATGATCAGAGTTTGTAATATATTCAGTTCTAACTATTATCTCCTTCAGTTTTCCATAACGAGTAGGTGGAATTTGTCTTCATTGAACATATTGTTTTCCGTTGCCCATTGGAAAACTTGGTTTACATCCCCTGAGTCCTCAATAGATGACAGTCTCACGCAGAGCCTAGTGTTCGGCTTGCCGACACCAACAATGCTCTTTTCTGTCACGTCAGAGATCGCAGTCATCCTATTGGCTGGTCTTCTGCTAAAACTGTCTTCCCTACTTCCAACTTTCATAGTCGCCGTCTGGTTGAAATCTCCCTTATACACAACTTTCCTTGTATGAATCTTAGTCCTGGCTTTGTCCTGTAGATGCCTTCCTTTCCCACTTCAGAACACCTGTGACTTAACCTGATTCCTTTTTCTTCTTTTCCCTCTTTCCCTTTCCTCTTTCCTCTTTCTCCTTTGGGTTTTCTTTCTTCTGCCTTGGGTATTTATTCCTTCATTTTTTCCCCCTCTGTGTGCTTGCTCTTACCCTCTATGAGCCCCTAGATCCCTAGCAGTGCTCTTCTTTCTTAGTATTTGACTGACTCCACCACTACTAATACTACCTCCACTACTACTACCTACTACCTCCACTACTACTACCTACTACCTCCACTACTACTACTACTACTACTACCACTTCCACTACTATCTCTCTTGTCCTTTCCCTGTCTGCTTCCCTATATATACTCCCTCCTGTCCTTTTCGTTAGTGTGAATTTGTAAATGGTCCAAGTCGGACCGAAATGTCGTCGTAAGCTCCTCTCTTCTATGTGCGGGTTATTTGTGTATTGTTCCAGTCACTGTATTGTGCTTTTTTGTTATCCTAGTATCGTCTGCAAAGGATGATACAGTGCTGTGGATTACATCTCTATGTCTGATATGAGGATGAGGAACAGGATGTGGGCGAGTACTGTGCCTTGTGGAACAGAGCTTTTCACTATGGCAGCTTCTGATTTAACTCTGTTGACCACTACTCTTTGTGTTCGATTGGTTAGAAAGTTGAAGATCCATCTCCCCTCTTTGCCAGTTATTCCTTTAGCACGTATTTTGTGCGCTATTACGCCATGATCGCACTTGTTAAAGGCTTTTGCGAAGTATGTGTATATTACATCTGCATTCTGATTTCCTTTCAGTGCATCCAAGACTAGATCATAATGATCCAGTAGTTGCAAGAGGCAGGAGCGACCTGCTCTGAGCCGATGTTGCCCTGAAATGTGCAGTTTTTGGAAATTCAGGTGGTTTGCAATCGTGCTTCTTAGAACTCTTTCAAAGATATTTATGATGTGGGGCGTTAAATATATTGGTCAATAGTTCTTAGCTATTGCTTTTCTGTCACCTTTATGGAGTGTGGCTCCATTGTTTTCAGTGATTGTGGAATTTCACCCATATCTAAGCTCCTTCTCCATGTTATACTTAGGGCACGCGAAAAGGGCTTCTTGTAGTTCTTAATGCATACATAGTTCCACGAGCCTGGGCCTGGGGCTGAGTGCGTGGGCATGTTGTCAATGGCTTTTTCAAAGTCTTTAGGAGCTAGGGAAATGTCTAATGATGGAGTTTTGAGACTAACCACAATTAAAATTTAAACATTTGCTTTGCGTAATTTCTTGGAAACAAATTTCCCGAAAACATCAGTAAATTGTAAGTTGTTAAGTACATCGTTTTCACTTACCATAAGCACTGGTCTGTTTAGTCGTTCTTGCGTCATTGTCGATCTGTGTACATTCTTTAGATGTTTCATCTTGGAGAAGCTCCTCTCTCCAGTCACATTAGTTATTATTAATCACAAGTAAATACGTAGTGCAATTTCAGCATTAGCGAATGACGAAGTTAATCTATTGTTTACTACAAGGGTGTAGATATCAGAAACTTGCCGTGTTAAATGTTTGTTCCTGAGTTAATCTATCTGCCCAACAAAGTTTTTAAAGTGAAGACTCTCTGGCACAAATACATTCTCCATGTCGTCTGAGTAAATCTTCTGAAACTTGGCTGCTGCTGTTGAAATGTCTTCATCATTCATTGTTGGAAATTCGACCAGAAAACAAAGCACTGAATGAGCATTTATATTTGCTTCAGTGTGACGAGAAAGAGCTGATATCTTTCCACTTCAGCTTCTGTCTTTCTCGCAAAGCAACATCTTCAGCATTAACATCATTGATTGGTTTTCTTTTCTAATGCTCTCGTTTTTCTACGTCACACTATTCCGTATTTTCTACTTTGTTTTTTATTTTACTTTCAAATACTTCAAACTGATCCGCTGCGACATCAAAAAATTCAGTAGACATTTAAGAAGTTTAATAGCTGATTGAAGCTCCAGTGTTTCATGTTGCAGTGATTTGCTGACTTGATTGAAATCTCCAGTATGCTAGCCCAGAAGTCTGTCAAGACAACTGTTACCATTTCTGATAGCTGCTTAAATATAGTATTTGCTTCTTAACGTGTATCAGCCTTCTCATTCACATCTAAGATTAACTTCTAAGCTTCTTGAAAATAGCTGTACCTTTTAGACAAGACTTTTGTGTCATCGGCCTTTGCAGACCATTTAGTATCTGATGCTCTTTTAACTGCCAATGTAGACTCACTTTAATTTTCATCTTTAAGGCACTGACCAATGTTGAGTTGAACCAGAAAAGAATTTGTAAAGTTTTTGCATAAGACTAAAGGGAGGCCCTCCAGCTGGCGGAGGCCCCTGGGATACAGCCCTTTAAGCTCATACCTTAACCGGCCCTGGTGGTGGGTGGGTAATGGATGTAGATGGTGGTTTCGTGGTGGGTGCAGGTAGTGGGTGGGTGATGGATGCAGAGGGTGGGTGCAGGTGGAAGGTAGGTGATATGTTAGGGTAATGGGTGGGTGATAATGATTACAGGTAATGAGTGGGTGATAATGGGTGTAGGTAGTACACTAGCAGTGCAGGGGATGGATGACTAGCAGTGCTGGGGATGGGACACTGATGTGTGCGTGTGTTGCAAAGAGCACTCACTAGCTGAAAGCACTGATGTGGACTTCTGTCCTTATTACTGTAAAGATTTATGCAAATGTGGATAAATGCATTGGTCAAAGCCACTCATCCTGTGAGCACTGTAATAAAGCCAATGGAACCAGATTATATCTCTCCATGGGTCGTGATAGAGAGAGCGGAAGTACTATGTGGACCACTAGCCACAATCTTGAACAAGTCAATCAACGCAGGGCAACTGCGAGAGGTGTGGAAGAGAGAGCAAAGGAAGTCCCAACATTAATGAAAGGGGACAGAAGGGTACCATTAAACTACAGGCCAGTGTCACTGATAGGCAAGGATATGGAGAAGATTATGAGGAGTGGTGGAGCACCTAGAAGGGAGTGGGTTCATAAAAGACAAACATCATGGCTTTACAGATAGTAAATTCTGTCTCAAAAACCTACTAGAGTTCTACGACAAGGTAACAGGAGAGAGAGAGAGAGAGAGAGAGAGAGAGAGAGAGAGAGAGAGAATGTGGATAGACTGTGTGTTATGGACTGTAACAAGGCTATGAACACAATACCTCACAAGAGACGACTAGGACAAAAACAAGAGAAGACAGGAATAACAAACGCAATAGAGGCCCAATAGCTGTGCAGTCGTGGGATACAAAGGATAATGTCGGAAAACAGTGTAGGCTAAACCTAACACTGTAGCCAAAAAGCGCGAGATACACAACACAGTAACCAGATCAAAGACTTAATACCGACGTGTTGAGGAATAAAACATACACCATCTGGATATCTTTATTTAGTAGATGCTTCACCAACCAGGGGCTTTATGACTCTAATACAGACATATAAAGAAGACCCGTATACAGTAGGCACTAGATAGTGATGCGAAGATTACCTGGAGTCTCTTCCGGAGGTCGTCACCCCCGCGACCCAGTCACAGAACAAATTTTCTGGTTGCTGACTTGATCGATCAATGCATGCACAACACTCCGACTGATCAAGAACTGTTTTAAGTAATCTGTCGAATTTCCTCTTGAAGATAGATAGGGGTTTGTTGGCAATCCGTCTTATGCACGAAGGAGGGCACTGAAGAGTCGTGGTCCCTTAACGCTAACTGAGCTTTTTCTTTCAGTGTATTCATCGTTCCCTAGCTTTTCTTTGGAGGTATCCTGCACAGTCCGCCAAGTCTCTTTTGTTCATATGCAGTGATGTCGGAGGCCGGGTTTAGGACCAATTACTCCAGTATCTTCGTGCTGTATCTTTCTCATCTCAGCAATTTCACCTTCATCAAAAGGGCCATTAGAATACAGCTATATTCCAGCCGACAGAGAACGAGTGACCTGAAGATATGTATCATCATTGGCTTCGCATCTCTTGTTTTGAAAGTGTTAGTTTTCTAATGTGTCTTCTGACATTATCGCTGGCCACATACGAGCCATTTTGCCGAGGTAGGCAATACAGGGAAGCAGTGTGTGATACAAAAGAAAGAAAGAAGCAGGGAATAAAGAGCAAAGCAGGTCAATGAGAAAATGGAAAAGAATCAAGAACACGAGACAGAAAAAACTGTAAATATTTGAGAGATGCGAATATAAACACGAGACAGAAGCATGTGGTTTGAATGAGGAATATGTCACACACACACACACACACACACACACAGACCCAGGACCCAAAGGACCCAGGAAAATAAGGAGATTAGTAGAAGAGCCAGAAACGAGTATGCACAGATAAGGAGGGAGGCCCAGCGACAGTACGAAAACGACATAGCATCGAAAGTCAAGTCTGACCCGAAACTGTTGTATAGCCACATTAGGAGGAAGACAACAGTCAAAGACCAGGTGATAAGGCTGAGGAAAGAAGGTGGAGAACTCACAAAAAACGATCAAGAGGTATGTGAGGAGCTCAACATGAGATTTAAGGAAGTATTTACAGTGGAGACAGGAAGGCCTCTGGGGCGACAGACCAGATGGGGACACCAGCAAGGAATATACCAACAAATGTTGAATGACATAAATACAAATGAGAAGGAGGTGAAGAAGCTGCTAAGGGACATCGATACCTCAAAGTCAATGGGACCGGAAAACATCTCCCCATGGGTCCTTAGAGAGGGAGCGGATATGCTGTGTGTGCCACTTGCCACAATCTTCAACACATCCCTGGAAACTGGGCAACTACCTGAGGTATGGAAGAAGGCAAATGTAGTTCCCATTTTTAAAGAAAGAGACAGAAAAGAGGCAGTAAACTATAGACCCGTGTCACTGACTTGCATAGTATGCAAAGTTATGGAGAAGATTATCAGGAAGAGAGTGGTGGAGCACCTGGAACGGAACAAGAGTATAAACGCCAACCAGCACGGATTCATGGAAGGCAAATCCTGTGTCACAAACCTTCTAGAGTTTTATGATAAAGTAACAGAAGTAAGGCACGAGAGAGAGGGGTAGGCTGATTGCAACTTCTTGGACTGCAAGAAGGACTTTGACACAGTTCCTCACAAGAGATTAGTGCAGAAGCTAGAGGATCAGGCGCATATAACAGGAAGGGCACTGCAATGGATCAGAGAATACCTGACAGGGAGGCAAAAACGAGTCATGGTACGCAATGATGTATCACAGTGGGGTAACCTGTGACGAGCGGGGTCCCACAGGGGCCCATCCTAGGACCAGTGCTATTTTTGGTACATGTGAACGACATGATGGAAGGGTTAGACTCAGAAGTGTCCCTGTTCGCAGACGATATGAAGTTAATGAGGAGAATTAAATCAGATGAGGATCAGGCAGGACTTCAAAGAGACCTGGACAGACTGGACACCTGGTCCAGTAACTGGTTTCTCGAATTTAACCCCGCCAAATGCAAAGTCATGA
The DNA here is from genome assembly GCF_038502225.1 of Cherax quadricarinatus. Lineage (NCBI taxonomy): Eukaryota > Metazoa > Arthropoda > Malacostraca > Decapoda > Parastacidae > Cherax > Cherax quadricarinatus. The sequence goes on from NW_027196855.1 coordinate 8,982, forward strand.
AGATAGGGGAATGGCACAGAAGACCGCAGACGGAATATAGGATAGGTGGCCAAGGACTGCAAACCTCGCTCATGGAGAAAGATCTTGGCGTGAGTATAACACCGAGCATGTCTCCGGAAGCACACATCAACCAGATAACTGCTGCAGCATATGTGCGCCTGGTAAACCTGAGAACAGCGTTCCGATACCTTAATAAGGAATCGTTCAAGACACTGTACACCGTGTACGTCAGGCCCATACTGGAGTATGCAGCACCTGTTTGGAACCCGCACTTGATCAAGCACGTCAAGAAATTAGAGAAAGTGCAAAGGTTTGCGACAAGGTTAGTTCCAGAGCTAAGGAGAATGTCCTATGAAGAAAGGGATATCGGCCTGACGACATTGGAGGACAGGAGGATCAGGGGAGACATGATAACGACATATAAAATACTGCACGGAATAGACAAGGTGGACAAAGACAGGATGTTCCAGAGACGGGACACAGAAACACGAGGTCACAATTGGAAGTTGAAGACTCAGATGAATCAAAGGGATGTTAGGAAGACTACTCACATTGTCAAGGAACTAGTTCCTTGACAATGTGAGTAGTCACGAAAGCGCTTGGAATTTCACTACTCTTTCACAGTGGTTGTTCTGCATATGTTTTAAGTGATGCTTACGTGATTTTTTTCTAGCGGAAAGGTGGTTATTGTCACTCACATTCAGATGTCAAGAGTTTATCTCAGACCAATGTCAGTAATCAGACGGTAGCTGTGTCACATATGCTCAAAGAAAATACTACACGTGAATTCAAAGATCCACTATCCATGCCTCATTCCTCTACTAGTCAACATTTTCCTCTTCTTAATAATTCTTCATCCTCCTCTCCCCTGCTAACCCCTACCCTTTCCCTCTCCTCCCTCTTTCCTACAAACAGCTTGAAGGTGAGAGAGAGAGTTTTCTCTACCACGTATATATTTCGAAATAATAAAATTTTATCGGCCTTTTATAGGCATTGTCACCAAACTTTAGTAATGAGATATTTCACCTTTTTGTTCGATTTCTAATGAGCATAGAAAATATGCAGGAACATACACATTTGAATAATTAGTTGCGATGTTCATCATTTAGTGTTGGGTAAGCAATCGAACGTTGTTTTTACTCTAATTCTCCCTTAAACATTTTTTCGATTTTGTGAGGTAAACATTTGATCGGTGCCCAGTGAGGGTTGTCAGGCCTACACAAGCCTAGAATTCTGTTGAAGGAGGGTAGGCGGCCGAGAGAATGCAGCTAAAAATATTACTTTCTTGTCAGTTTGATGCCTATTTTGAAGTACTTCCAGTACTCAAGCAGAACAAAATCCAGGCAATTTTCAGAGGTCTTTAATAAACCTTTGTTTGTATCACTTACGTCGCTTCAAACACGTTAATTTGGCGTATTTTTTTCATTGCCCAAATAGAACTAAACCTCGGCTATTTCTCGAGAGAGTTTTTATTATAATCGTTGACAGCAAGAAAGGACTAATCAGGCCGTCACTGACAGCCTTTAGATCCTACCAGGCTATAGTTGTCTGCCCGTGGATAAACTAAAGAAGTCTCTCTTTTTATTTTTGAGTCTACCGTTAACCCGTTGTCTTAATTTTAAGGAAATGACAAATGCCAGATACATCTGTCTTCAGAATGTAAAGTATATATATATATATATATATATATATATATATATATATATATATATATATATATATATATATATATATATATATATATATATATATATATATATATATATATATGCAAAACAACCACTCTGAAAGAATAGAGAAATTCCAAGCGCTTTCGTGACTACTCACAGTGATAATGTGAGTAGTCACGAAAGCGCTTGGAATTTCTCTATTCTTTCAGAGTGGTTGTTTTACATTTTCTGAAATCACCTGTTTACTGTGATCTTATTGCATATACATATATATATATATATATATATATATATATATATATATATATATATATATATATATATATATATATATATATATATATGTATATATATATATATATATATATATATATACATATATATATGTGTGTGTGTGTGTGTGTGTGTGTGTGTGTGTTAGTTAGTTACCATTTTGTTATAGGCACATGTCGATTAGACACTAGGCCTGTTGTATATGTGTGTTTGTGTGTGTGTGTGTGTGTGTGTATGTGTGTGTGTGTGTGTGTAGGTGTGTATGTGTATATGCGTGTGTGTGTGTGTGTGTGTGTGTGTGTGTGTGTGTGTGTGTGTTGTGTGTGTGTGTGTGTGTGTGTGTGTGTGTGTCTGTGTTTGTGTGTGTGTGTGTGTGTATGTGTGTGTGTATGTGTGTGTGTATGTGTGTGTGTATGTGTGTGTGTGTGTGTGTGTGTGTGTGTGTGTGTGTGTGTGTATGTGTGTGTGTGTGTGTATGTGTGTACTCACCTAGTTGTACTCACCTAATTGAGGTTGCGGGGGTCGAGTCCGAGCTCCTGGCCCTGCCTCTTCACTGATCGCTACTAGGTCACTCTCCCTGAACCGTGAGCTTTATCATACCTCTGCTTAAAGCTATGTATGGATCCTGCCTCCACTACATCGCTTCCCAAACTATTACACTTACTGACTACTCTGTGGCTGAAGAAATACTTCCTAACATCCCTGTGATTCATCTGTGTCTTCAACTTCCAATTGCGTCCCCTTGTTACTGTGTCCAATCTCTGGAACATCCTGTCTTTGTCCACCTTGTCAATTCCTCTCAGTATTTTGTATGTCGTTATCATGTCCCCCTATCTCTCCTCTCCTCCAGTGTCGTCAGGTTGATTTCTCTTAACCTCTCCTCGTAGGACATACCTCTTAGCTCTGGGACTAGTCTTGTTGCAAACCTTTGCACTTTCTCTAGTTTCTTTACGTCCTTGGCTAGGTGTGGGTTCCAAACTGGTGCCGCATACTCCAATATGGGCCTAACGTACACGGTGTACAGGGTCCTGAATGATTCCTTATTAAGATGTCGGAATGCTGTTCTGAGGTTTGCTAGGCGCCCATATGCTGCAGCAGTTATTTGTTTGATGTGCGCTTCAGGAGATGTGCCTGGTGTTATACTCACCCCAAGATCTTTTTCCTTGAGTGAGGTTTGTAGTCTCTGGCCCCCTAGACTGTACTCCGTCTGCGGTCTTCTTTGCCTTTCCCCAATCTTCATGACTTTGCACTTGGTGGGATTGAACTCCTGGAGCCAATTCCTGGACCAGGTCTGCAGCCTGTCCAGATCCCTTTGTAGTTCTGCCTGGTCTTCCATTGTATGTGTATGTGTGTGTGTATGTGTGTGTGTGTGTGTGTGTGTGTGTGTGTGTGTGTGTGTGTGTGTGTATGAAAAAATCGTGAACCAGAGATACAAGATGCAAAATAATCACAGGGGTATTGAATATCTCCAGGCCTTTTGTGTTGCAATCAGCACGTCATCAAGAGCTTGCACTATTGCAGAGATGAGTAGGAGTTCCCAGCAGATTCGTTCAGAAGGAATGGTCTTGCTGAGAATGTGGTAGCGAGGCAGGAGACGCTTAATGCCCCCAGGCATACCATTGCGAAGTGCCAGAAAGATTTAATATTAGAGGAAGAGAAGATAATCAGCGCCCACAAACACTGGTAATGGAGTTTGTACCTAGCAATCTTAAACATTAGTGATGACAATTATCAAAAATTCGGTCAGACTTCGGGACGATATAAAAGATTTTACATTCTGAAGACAGATGTATCTGGCATTAGTCTTTGGAAATTTCCTTAAAATTAAGACAACGGGTTAACGGTAGACTCAAAAATAAAAAGAGAGACTTCTATAGTTTATCCACGGGCAGACAACTATAGCCTGGTAGGATCTAAAGGCTGTCAGTGACGGCCTGATTAGTCCTTTCTTGCTGTCAACGATTATAAAGAAACTCTCTCGAGAAATAGCCGAGGTTTTAGTTCTATTTGGGCAGTGAAAAAAATTACGCCAAATTAACGTGATTCGGTGGTGAAATGGGACGATGGGCGGAGTTTGGAGCGACGTAACTGATACAAAAAAAAGTTTATTAAAGACCTCTGAAAATTGCCTGGATTTTGTTCTGCTTGAGTACTGGAAGTACTTCAAAATAGGCATCAAACTGACTAGAAAGTAATATTTTTACCTGCATTCTCTCGGCCGCCTACCCTCCATCAACAGAATTCTAGGCTTGTGTAGGCCTGACAACCCTCACTGGGCACCGATCAAATGTTTACCTCACAAAATCGAAAAAATGTTTAAGGGAGAATTAGAGTAAAAACAACGTTCGATTGCTTACCCAACACTAAATGATGAACAGCGCAACTAATTATTCAAATGTGTATGTTCCTGCATATTTTCTATGCTCATTAGAAATCGAACAAAAAAGTGAAATATCTCATTACTAAAGTTTGGTGACATTGCCTATAAAAGGCCGATAAAATTTTATTATTTCGAAATATATACGTGGTAGAGAAAACTGTCTCTCTCACCTTCAAGCTGTTAGTAGGAAAGAAGGAGGAGAGGGAAAGGGTAGGGGTTAGCAGGGGAGAGGAGAATGAAGAATTATTAAGAAGAGGAAAATGTTGACTAGTAGAGGAAAGAGGCATGGATAGTGGATCTTTGAATTCACGTGTAGTATTTTCTTTGAGCATATGTGACACAGCTACCGTCTGATTACTGACATTGGTCTGAGATAAACTCTTGACATCTGAATGTGAGTGACAATAACCACCTTTCCGCTAGAAAAAATTCACGTAAGCATCACTTAAAACATTAAGGGGATGCCTGGGATTGAACCAAGGACCTCTCGATCTGCAGTCGAATGCTCTACCACTGAGCTACACCCCCGTCTGATTCATTTATCCTACTAAGAGACAGTCACACAGCCAAAGCCACTGCATGGAAATTGTCGAGTGTGTTGCTAAATAAAGAAAAATCATGCCCAGACCCGGGATCGAACCGGGGACCTTTAGATCTTCAGTCTAACGCTCTCCCAGCTGAGCTATCTAGGCGTTAGTAGATATAAACATAAGCTCTCTTATAAATATCACCTTTTCTGTATTTACATATATTTTAGCATGTTATATTTTGAATAGTTTTGTATGACATATCAGGGTCGGGATAGTTTTAATAATCCAAGAGAGAATTATTCACGTGGTCACTTGTCAAATTATAGAACAATATCACTGACTGATAACAAAGACAACATAGCAAAATAGAAAAGTTTGCTGATGATACTGTGCTTTTGGGAGAGTCTATAGACAAGTTGCAAAGGTTAATGGACGAGCTTGGGCGAGTGTGTAAAGGTAGAAAGTTGAATGCGAACATAGATAAGAGCAAGGTGATGAGGGTATCAAACGATTTAGATAAAGAAAAATTGGATATTACATTGGAGAGAGGAAGTATGGAAGAATTGAATATGTTTAGATATTAGGGAGTTGACTTCTCAGCGAAAGGGTTTATGAAGGATGAAATTAACCATAGAACTGATGAAGGAAAAAAAGGTGAGTGGTGTTTTGAGGTATCTGTGGACACAAAAAACATGATCCAAGAAGGCAAAGAAGGAAATGTACGAGAGTATAGTGGTACTAACACTCTTGTATTGGTGTGAAGCATGGGCTGTAAATGCTGCAGCAAAGAAGAGGCTGGAGGCAGTGAAGATGTCGTGTCTATGGGCAACTGTGCTGTAAATATGTAGTGTGGAAATTAGGAGGTGTGAAGTTACTAAAAAAATCAGTTAGAGGGCTGAAATAGGGCTGTTGAGGTGGTTTGGTCATTTAGAGAGGATGGAACAAAGTAGAATGACTTGGAGAGCATATAAATCTGTAGGGGAAGGAAGGCGGGGTAAGGGTCGTCTTAGGAAAGGTTGGAGGGAGGGGAGTAAAGGAGGTTTTGTGTGCGAGGGGCTTGGGCTTCCAGCAAGCGTGCGTGGGCGTGTTAGAAAGGAATGATTGGAGACGAATGGTTTTTGGGACCTGACGGGCTATTGGAGTGTGAGCAGGGTAATATTTCATAATGGGATTCAAGGAAACCAGTTAGCCGGACTTGAGTCCTGGAGGTGGGAAGTATAATGCCTGCACTTTAAAGGAGGGGTTTGGGATATTGGCTGTTTGGAGTGACGTCTAAACTGTCGTATCTAAGCGCCTCTGCAAAGACATTGATTATGTTTGAATGATGGTGAAAGTGTTGAATGACGATGAAAGTTTTTTATTTCTTTTGGGGTTTTTCTTTCTATTTGGGTCACCCTGCCTCGGTAGGAAATGGCCGACGTGCTAAATTATATATAAATATAAATTATATATATATATATATATATATATATATATATATATATATATATATATATATATATATATATATATATATATATATATATATGTGTGTGTGTGTGTGTGTGTGTGTGTGTGTATAAATATGTATGTATATGTATGTTACCTGGAGGTTACCTGGAGGTTATTCCGGGGATCAACGCCCCCGCGGCCAGGTCCATGACCAGGCCTCCTGATGGATCAGGGCCTGATCAACTAGGCTGTTACTGCTGGCCGCACGCAGTCCGACGTACGAGCCGCAGCCCGGCTGATCCGGCACTGACTTTAGGTATCTGTCCAGCTCTCTCTTGAAGGCAGCCAGGGGTTTATTGGCAATTCCCCTAATGCTTGATGGGAGGCTGTTGAACAGTTTTGGGCCCCGGACACTTATGGTGTTTTCTCTTAGTGTACCAATGGCGCCCCTACTTTTTATTGGCGGCATTTTGCATCGCCTGCCCAGTCTTTTACTTTCGTAGGGAGTGATTTCTGTGTGCAGATTTGGGACCATTCCTTCCAAGATTTTCCAAGTGTAGATTATGATATATCTCTCCCTCCTGCGTTCCAACGAGTACAAGTCAAGTGCTTCCAAGCGTTCCCAGTAGTTAAGGTGCTTGACAGAACTTATACGTGCAGTAAAGGATCTCTGTACACTCTCTAGATCTGCGATTTCACCTGCTTTGTATGGAGATGTTAATGTACAGCAGTATTCCAGCCTAGAGAGAACAAGTGATTTGAAAAGGATCATCATGGGCTTGGCATCTCTCGTTTTGAAAGTTCTCATTATCCATCCTATCATTTTCTTTGCACGTGCGATCGTGGCACTGTTGTGATCCTTGAAAGTGAGATCCTCAGACATTACTACTCCCAGGTCCCTTACATTATTTTTCCGCTCTATTGTATGGCCGGAGTCAGTAGTATACTCTGTTCTAGTTATTATCTCCTCCAGTTTTCCATAACGGAGTAGTTGCAATTTGTCCTATTGAACATCATATTGTTTACCGTTGCCCTCTGGAAAACTTTGTTTATATCTTCTTGGAGGTTAACAGCGTCCTCAGCAGATGACAGCCTCATGCAGATCCTAGTATCATCCGCAAAGGATGATACGGTGCTGTGGTGTATATCTCTGTTTATGTCTGATATGAGAGTAAGGAATATGATGGGGCGAGTACTGTGCCTGTGCAACTATGTATATGAAAAAAATCGTGAACAAAAGATACAAGATGCAAAATAATCACAGGGGGTATTGAATATCTCCAGGCCTTTTGTGTTGCAATCAGCACGTCATCAGGAGCTTGCACTATTGCAAAGATGAGTAGGAGTTCCAAGCAAATTCGTTCAGAAGGAATGGTTTTGCTGAGAATGTGGTAGCAAGGCAGGAGACGCTTAATGCCCCAGGCATACCATTGCCAAGTGCCAGAAAGATTTAATATTATAGGAAGAGAAGATAATCAGCCCACAAACACTGGTAATGGAGTGAGTATTTAGCAATCTTAACATTAGTGACGACAATTATCAAAAATTCGGTCAGACTTCGGGACGATATAAAAGACTTTATATTCTGAAGACAGATGTATCTGGAATTTGTCTTTGGAAATTTCCTTAAAATTAAGTCAACGGGTTAACGGTAGACTCAAAAATAAAAAGAGAGACTTCTATAGTTTATCCACGGGCAGACAACTATAGCCTGGTAGGATCTAAAGGCTGTCAGTGACGGCCTGATTAGTCCTTTCTTGCTGTCAACGATTATAATAAAAACTCTCTCGAGAAATAGCCGAGGTTTAGTTCTATTTGGGCAATGAAAAAAATTACACCAAATTAACGAGATTCGGTGGTGAAATGGGACGATGGGCGGAGTTTGGAGCGACGTAAGTGATACAAACAAAGGGTTATTAAAGACCTCTGAAAATTGCCTGGATTTTGTTCTGCTTGAGTACTGGAAGTACTTCAAAATAGGCATCAAACTGACAAGAAAGTAATATTTTTAGCTGCATTCTCTCGGCCGCCTACCCTCCTTCAACAGAATTCTAGGCTTGTGTAGGCCTGACAACCCTCACTGGGCACCGATCAAATGTTTACCTCACAAAATCGAAAAAATGTTTAAGGGAGAATTAGAGTAAAAACAACGTTCGATTGCTTACCCAACACTAAATGATGAACATCGCAACTAATTATTCAAATGTGTATGTTTCTGCATATTTTCTATGCTCATTAGAAATCGAACAAAAAAGTGAAATATCTCATTACTAAAGTTTGCTGACAATGCCTATAAAAGGCCGATAAAATTTTATTATTTCGAAATTCATACGTGGTAGAGAAAACTGTCTCTCTCACCTTCAAGCTGTTTGTAGGAAAGAGGGAGGAGAGGGAAAGGGTAGGGGTTAGCAGGGGAGAGGAGGATGAAGAATTATTAAGAAGAGGAAAATGTTGACTAGTAGAGGAAAGAGGCATGGATAGTGGATCTTTGAATTCACGTGTAGTATTTTCTTTGAGCATATGTGACACAGCTACCGTCTGATTACTGACATTGGTCTGAGATAAACTCTTGACATCTGAATGTGAGTGACAATAACCACCTTTCCGCTAGAAAAAAATCACGTAAGTATCACTTTAAACATTAAGGGGATGCCCGGGATTGAACCAAGGACCTCTCGATCTGCAGTCGAATGCTCTACCACTGAGCTACACCCCCGTCTGATTCATTTATCCTACTAAGAGACAGTCACACAGCCAAAGTCACTGTATGGAAATTGTCGAGTGTGTTGCTAAATAAAGAAAAATCATGCCCAGACCCGGGATCGAACCGGGGACCTTTAGATCTTCAGTCTAACGCTCTCCCAGCTGAGCTATCTAGGCGTTAGTAGATATAGACATAAGCTCTCTTATAAATATCGCCTTTTCTGTATTTACATATATTTTAGCATATTATATTTTGAATAGTTTTGTATGACATATCAGGGTCGGGATAGTTTTAATAATCCAAGAGAGAATTATTCACGTGGTCACTTGTCAAATTATAGAACAATATCACTGACTGATAACAAAGACAACATAGCAAAATAGAAAAGTTTGCTGATGATACTGTGCTTTTGGGAGATTCTATAGACAAGTTGCAAAGGTTAGTGGACGAGCTTGGGCGAGTGTGTAAAGGTAGAAAGTTGAATGCGAACATAGATAAGAGCAAGGTGATGAGGGTATCAAACGATTTAGATAAAGAAAAATTGGATAATACATTGGAGAGAGGAAGTATGGAAGAAGTGAATATGTTTAGATATTAGGGAGTTGACTTCTCAGCGAAAGGGTTTATGAAGGATGAAATTAACCATAGAACTGATGAAGGAAAAAAAGGTGAGTGGTGTTTTGAGGTATCTGTGGACACAAAAAACATTATCCAAGAAGGCAAAGAAGGAAATGTACGAGAGTATAGTGGTACTAACACTCTTGTATTGGTGTGAAGCATGGGCTGTAAATGCTGCAGCAAAGAAGAGGCTGGAGGCAGTGAAGATGTCGTGTCTATGGGCAACTGTGCTGTAAATATGTAGTGTGGAAATTAGGAGTGTGAAGTTACTAAAAAAATCAGTTAGAGGGCTGAAATAGGGCTGTTGAGGTGGTTTGGTCATTTAGAGAGGATGGAACAAAGTAGAATGACTTGGAGAGCATATAAATCTGTAGGGGAAGGAAGGCGGGGTAAGGGTCGTCCTAGGAAAGGTTAGAGGGAGGGGAGTAAAGGAGGTTTTGTGTGCGAGGGGCTTGGGCTTCCAGCAAGCGTGCGTGGGCGTGTTAGAAAGGAATGATTGGAGACGAATGGTTTTTGGGACCTGACGGGCTATTGGAGTGTGAGCAGGGTAATATTTCATAATGGGATTCAAGGAAACCAGTTAGCCGGACTTGAGTCCTGGAGGTGGGAAGTATAATGCCTGCACTTTAAAGGAGGGGTTTGGGATATTGGCTGTTTGGAGTGACGTCTAAACTGTCGTATCTAAGCGCCTCTGCAAAGACATTGATTATGTTTGAATGATGGTGAAAGTGTTGAATGACGATGAAAGTTTTTTATTTCTTTTGGGGTTTTTCTTTCTATTTGGGTCACCCTGCCTCGGTAGGAAATGGCCGACGTGCTAAATTATATATAAATATTATATATATATATATATATATATATATATATATATATATATATATATATATATATATATATATATATATATATATATATATATATATATATATATATATATATATATATATATATATATATATATGTGTGTGTGTGTGTGTGTGTATATATAAATATGTATGTATATGTATGTTACCTGGAGGTTACCTGGAGGTTATTCCGGGGATCAACGCCCCCGCGGCCAGGTCCATGACCAGGCCTCCCGATGGATCAGGCCCTGATCAACTAGGCTGTTACTGCTGGCCGGACGCAGTCCGACGTACGAGCCACAGCCCGGCTGATCCGGCACTGACTTTAGGTATCTGTCCAGCTCTCTCTTGAAGGCAGCCAGGGGTTTATTGGCAATTCCCCTAATGCTTGATGGGAGGCTGTTGAACAGTTTTGGGCCCCGGACACTTATGGTGTTTTCTCTTAGTGTACCAATGGCGCCCCTACTTTTTATTGGCGGCATTTTGCATCGCCTGCCCAGTCTTTTACTTTCGTAGGGAGTGATTTCTGTGTGCAGATTTGGGACCATTCCTTCCAAGATTTTCCAAGTGTAGATTATGATATATCTCTCCCTCCTGCGTTCCAACGAGTACAAGTCAAGTGCTTCCAAGCGTTCCCAGTAGTTAAGGTGCTTGACAGAACTTATACGTGCAGTAAAGGATCTCTGTACACTCTCTAGATCTGCGATTTCACCTGCTTTGTATGGAGATGTTAATGTACAGCAGTATTCCAGCCTAGAGAGAACAAGTGATTTGAAAAGGATCATCATGGGCTTGGCATCTCTCGTTTTGAAAGTTCTCATTATCCATCCTATCATTTTCTTTGCACGTGCGATCGTGGCACTGTTGTGATCCTTGAAAGTGAGATCCTCAGACATTACTACTCCCAGGTCCCTTACATTATTTTTCCGCTCTATTGTATGGCCGGAGTCAGTAGTATACTCTGTTCTAGTTATTATCTCCTCCAGTTTTCCATAACGGAGTAGTTGCAATTTGTCCTCATTGAACATCATATTGTTTACCGTTGCCCTCTGGAAAACTTTGTTTATATCTTCTTGGAGGTTAACCGCGTCCTCAGCAGATGACAGCCTCATGCAGATCCTAGTATCATCCGCAAAGGATGATACAGTGCTGTGGTGTATATCTCTGTTTATGTCTGATATGAGGGTAAGGAACAAGATGGGGCGAGTACTGTGCCTGTGCAACTATGTATATGAAAAAAATCGTGAACAAAAGATACAAGATGCAAAATAATCACAGGGGTATTGAATATCTCCAGGCCTTTTGTGTTGCAATCAGCACGTCATCAGGAGCTTGCACTATTGCAAAGATGAGTAGGAGTTCCAAGCAAATTCGTTCAGAAGGAATGGTCTTGCTGAGAATGTGGTAGCGAGGCAGGAGACGCTTAATGCCTCCAGGCATACCATTGCAAAGTGCCAGAAAGATTTAATATTATAGGAAGAGAAGATAATCAGCCCACAAACACTGGTAATGGAGTGAGTACCTAGCAATCTTAACATTAGTGACGACAATTATCAAAAATTCGGTCAGACTTCGGGACGATATAAAAGACTTTACATTCTGAAGACAGATGTATCTGACATTTGTCTTAGGAAATTTCCTTAAAATTATGACAACGGGTTAACGGTAGACTCAAAAATAAAGAGGGAGACTTCTATAGTTTATCCACGGGCAGACAACCATAGCCTGGTAGGATCTAAAGGCTGTCAGTGACGGCCTGATTAGTCCTTTCTTGCTATCAACGATTATCACAAAAAACTCTCTCGAGAAATAGCCGAGGTTTAGTTCTATTTGAGCAATGAAAAAAAAAACGCCAAATTAACGTGTTTGAAGCGACGTAAGTGATACAAACAAAGGTTTATTAAAGACCTCTGAAAATTGCCTGGATTTTGTTCTGCTTGAGTACTGGAAGTACTTCAAAATAGGCATCAAACTGACAAGAAAGTAATATTTTTAGCTGCATTCTCTCGGCCGCCTACCCTCCATCAATAGAATTCTAGGCTTGTGTAGGCCTGACAACCCTCACTGGGCACCGATCAAATGTTTACCTCACAAAATCGAAAAAATGTTTAAGGGAGAATTAGAGTAAAAACAACGTTCGATTGCTTACCCAACACTAAATGATGAACATCGCAACTAATTATTCAAATGTGTATGTTTCTGCATATTTTCTATGCTCATTAGAAATCGAACAAAAAAGTGAAATATCTCATTACTAAAGTTTGCTGACAATGCCTATAAAAGGCCGATAAAATTTTATTATTTCAAAATTCATACGTGGTAGAGAAAACTGTCTCTCTCACCTTCAAGCTGTTTGTAGGAAAGAGGGAGGAGAGGGAAAGGGTAGGGGTTAGCAGGGGAGAGGAGGATGAAGAATTATTAAGAAGAGGAAAATGTTGACTAGTAGAGGAAAGAGGCATGGATAGTGGATCTTTGAATTCACGTGTAGTATTTTCTTTGAGCATATGTGACACAGCTACCGTCTGATTACTGACATTGGTCTGAGATAAACTCTTGACATCTGAATGTGAGTGACAATAACCACCTTTCCGCTAGAAAAAAATCACGTAAGTATCACTTTAAACATTAAGGGGATGCCCGGGATTGAACCAAGGACCTCTCGATCTGCAGTCGAATGCTCTACCACTGAGCTACACCCCCGTCTGATTCATTTATCCTACTAAGAGACAGTCACACAGCCAAAGTCACTGTATGGAAATTGTCGAGTGTGTTGCTAAATAAAGAAAAATCATGCCCAGACCCGGGATCGAACCGGGGACCTTTAGATCTTCAGTCTAACGCTCTCCCAGCTGAGCTATCTAGGCGATAGTAAGTATAGACATAAGCTCTCTTATAAATATCGCCTTTTCTGTATTTACATATATTTTAGCATGTTATATTTTGAATAGTTTTGTATGACATATCAGGGTCGGGATAGTTTTAATAATCCAAGAGAGAATTATTCACGTGGTCACTTGTCAAATTATAGAACAATATCACTGACTGATAACAAAGACAACATAGCAAAATAGAAAAGTTTGCTGATGATACTGTGCTTTTAGGAGATTCTATAGACAAGTTGCAAAGGTTAGTGGACGAGCTTGGGCGAGTGTGTAAAGGTGGAAAGTTGAATGCGAACATAGATAAGAGTAAGGTGATGAGGGTATCAAACGATTTAGATAAAGAAAAATTTGATATTACATTGGAGAGAGGGAGTATGGAAGAAGTGAATATGTTTAGATATTAGGGAGTTGACTTCTCAGCGAAAGGGTTTATGAAGGATGAAATTAACCATAGAACTGATGAAGGATAAAAAAGTGAGTGGTGTTTTGAGGTATCTGTGGACACAAAAAACATGATCCAAGAAGGCAAAGAAGGAAATGTACGAGAGTATAGTGGTACTAACACTCTTGTATTGGTGTGAAGCATGGGCTGTAAATGCTGCAGCAAAGAAGAGGCTGGAGGCAGTGAAGATGTCGTGTCTATGGGCAACTGTGCTGTAAATTTGTAGTGTGGAAATTAGGAGGTGTGAAGTTACTAAAAAAATCAGTTAGAGGGCTGAAATGGGGCTGTTGAGGTGGTTTGGTCATTTAGAGAGGCTGGAACAAAGTAGAATGACTTGGAGAGCATATAAATCTGTAGGGGAAGGAAGGAGGGGTAAGGGTCGTCCTAGGAAAGGTTGGAGGGAGGGGGTATAGGAGGTTTTGTGTGCGAGGGGCTTGGGCTTCCAGCAAGCGTGCGTGGGCGTGTTAGAAAGGAATGATTGGAGACGAATGGTTTTTGGGACCTGACGGGCTATTGGAGTGTGAGCAGGGTAATATTTCTCAATGGGATTCAAGGAAACCAGTTAGCCGGACTTGAGTACTGGAGGTGGGAAGTATAATGTCTGCACTTTAAAGGAGGGGTTTGGGATATTGGCTGTTTGGAGTGACATCTAAACTGTCGTATCTAAGCGCCTCTGCAAAGACGTTGATTATGTTTGAATGATGGTGAAAGTGTTGAATGACGATGAAAGTTTTTTCTTTCTTTTGGGGTTTTACTTTTTATTTGGGTCACCCTGCCTCGGTAGGAAATGGCCGATGTGCTAAATTATATATATATATATATATATATATATATATATATATATATATATATATATATATATATATATATATATATATATATATATATATATATATATATATATATATATGTATGTATGTATGTATATGAAAAAAAATCGTGAACAAAAGATACAAGATGCAAAATAATCACAGGGGTATTGAATATCTCCAGGCCTTTTGTGTTGCAATCAGCACGTCGTCAGGAGCTTGCACTATTGCAAAGATGAGTAGGAGTTCCCAGCAAATTCGTTCAGAAGGAATGGTCTTGCTGAGAATGTGGTAGCGAGGCAGGAGACGCTTAATGCCTCCAGGCATACCATTGCAAAGTGCCAGAAAGATTTAATATTATAGGAAGAGAAGATAATCAGCCCACAAACACTGGTAATGGAGTGAGTACCTAGCAATCTTAACATTAGTGACGACAATTATCAAAAATTCGGTCAGACTTCGGGACGATATAAAAGACTTCACATTCTGAAGACAGATGTATCTGGCATTTGTCTTAGGAAATTTCCTTAAAATTAAGACAACGGGTTAACGGTAGACTCAAAAATAAAGAGACTTCTATAGTTTATCCAAGGGCAGACAACCATAGCCTGGTAGGATCTAAAGGCTGTCAGTGACGGCCTGATTAGTCCTTTCTTGCTGTCAACGATTATAAAGAAACTCTCTCGAGAAATAGCCGAGGTTTAGTTCTATTTGAGCAATGAAAAAAAATACGCCAAATTAACGTGATTCGGTGGTGAAATGGGACGATGGGCGGAGTTTGGAGCGACGTAACTGATACAAACAAAGGTTTATTAAAGACCTCTGAAAATTGCCTGGATTTTGTTCTGCTTGAGTACTGGAAGTACTTCAAAATAGGCATCAAACTGACAAGAAAGTAATATTTTTACCTGCATTCTCTCGGCCGCCTACCCTCCATCAACTGAATTCTAGGCTTGTGTAGGCCTGACAACCGTCACACGGCACCGATCAAATATTTAACTCCCAAAATCGAAAAAATGTTTAAGGGAGAATTAGAGTAAAAACAACGTTCGATTGCTTACCCAACACTAAATGATGAACATCGCAACTAATTATTCAAATGTGTATGTTCCTGCATATTTTCTATGCTCATTAGAAATCGAACAAAAAAGTGAAATATCTCATTACTAAAGTTTGGTGACAATGCCTATAAAAGGCCGATAAAATTTTATTATTTCGAAATTCATACGTGGTAGAGAAAACTGTCTCTCTCACCTTCAAGCTGTTAGTAGGAAAGAGGGAGGAGAGGGAAAGGGTAGTGGTTAGCAGGGGAGAGGAGGATAAAGAATTAGGGAGAAGAGGAAAATGTTGACTAGTAGAGGAAAGAGGCATGGATAGTGGATCTTTGAATTCACGTGTAGTATTTTCTTTGAGCATATGTGACGCAGATACCGTCTGATTACTGACATTGGTCTGAGATAAACTCTTGACATCTGAATGTGAGTGACAATAACCACCTTTCCGCTAGAAAAAATTCACGTAAGCATCACTTAAAACATTAAGGGGATGCCCGGGATTGAACCAAGGACCTCTCGATCTGCAGTCGAATGCTCTACCACTGAGCTACACCCCCGTCTGATTCATTTATCCTACTAAGAGACAGTCACACAGCCAAAGTCACTGTATGGAAATTGTCGAGTGTGTTGCTAAATAAAGAAAAATCATGGCCAGACCCGGGATCGAACCGGGGACCTTTAGATCTTCAGTCTAACGCTCTCCCAGCTGAGCTATCTAGGCGTTAGTAGTTGTATACATAAGCTCTCTTATAAATATCACCTTTTCTGTATTTGCATATATTTGCATATTATATTTGCATATATTTGCATATTATATTTAATATTGTTTTGCATGACATATTAGGGTCGGGATAGTTTTAATAAGCCAAGTGAGAATTATTCACGTTGTCACTTGCCAAATTATAGCACAGTGTCATTGACTAATAACAAAGACAACACAGCGAATTAGAAAAGTTTATGAAAACTACGTTTCACATGGCGATCAAACTTTTTATTAATTCAATCTTAGATATGAAAGAACTGGGAACCTTAGAGAAACGTTGTCTCAAAAAATGTTTTCTGTTCTGCCATTCTTTATTTTTAACTTAAATGTTTTACAACTTCTTCTCCAGTATCATTAACATTTAATTTAACTGCGGCAATTCAGGTACATACATCTCTCGTTGTTTACACACTATGTATTTCATGAAAGTCTATAATTTTCTGTAATGTATTTCACTTCTTGCTTCTGTTTCTCTCCTGCCCTCCCGCCATTCTCACTTATCATTATCTCAAGTGTCACTTTAAGGCATGTGTTTGATTTTTCAAGCATGGACTATATTCCAAAAAAGTGGAACTTTAGGGATATTTTTACAAGCTAAACCCTCGAGTTGTAGAATGATGTTGAGTGTTAGTCATAGATCTTTGATACCTTACTTCTTCACCTTCCCCCTCCTCGCTATTCAACATTCGTTGGGTATTTGTACACTACAACTGAAGCATCAATAGCCTCTACATGCTGGCATACTTTTCCTCGAAGCGAGGACCAGACGGAAAGTCAGGAATAGGAAGTATGACAGGAATTGTAAACCGGTAGGTTCCTGAGGACGACTTGCGATATCTGGTCACTGACAAGGATCTGGGCTGAGTACGAGCAGGCAAGGTACACTCCTGACCATCTTCTATAAGACCGCATGTCTCTACGACTACTAGCATGTAACTAAAGAAATTGTCTCAGCATGTCTGAGAAATTATGTTAAGCGCTTGTTCCATGTGGGTTATTCAACGCAAGGCGTTGTGGAGGCTCGATCCTTCGTCTACGGAACGCGAAACAAACTCACTATATGCGAGCTGTAGTAGAGGTGGACAAGATATGGCTCCCTTTTCAGTTGGATCCTCTGGCAACGATTCTCCTAAGCTTTCTGAGCTAGTCAGAGTGAGGGCCAACGGTCCTCTTAGGACATACAGTCTCTAATTTTTACCTTAAGCTAACACATTATTCAGAGAACCTACGGTTGTAAGGTACTCCAAGGTGTCTTGCAACTCTACAACACGTTTATAACCTATAGATACTTAATTTACTCAGTGTTAAAGCTTTAATGTGTTCCACAGGTACAGGCATTGAAAATTTGTCTATTAATTGAGAAAATCATGGCCCGGTGGTCTGGTGGCTAAAGCTCCCGCTTCACACACGGAGGGCCCGGGTTCGATTCCCGGCGGGTGGAAATTCCGACACGTTTCCTTACACCTATTGTCCTGTTCACCTAGCAGCAAATAGATACCTGGGTGTTAGTCGACTGGTGTGGGTCGCATCCTGGGGGACAAGATTAAGGACCCCAATGGAAATAAGTTAGACAGTCCTCGATGACGCACTGACTTTCTTGGGTTATCCTGGGTGGCTAACCCTCCGGGGTTAAAAATTCGAACGAAATCTTATCTTATCTTACATTGGTTGAGTATATTATTATTACTAGGCTCTAGAATTCTTGAGTTCTAGCCCCTCAGTATCCTAGAGAGGACAGATAGATAAATAAAATGGTTATAACTAACCATAATTTTTAAAGGGGTGGACCGGTAAGCCAGCGGAAGGCCTCGGTCAGATGACCAAAGCTCCAAAGGCGGGTCATCATCTGACTAAGACCCGTGTCAGGAAACACTTGTCTTGTTTCCTGACAAACCTAACCTGGAGAGGCCCATAACTGTTACGTGTTTATAATTTTGCCATTGCAATGGATTCCACAAATATAAATCACAACGACAGACCTGTACAGTACAGTATACAGGTCGTAATAAGAGTATTTCCACAATAATGTTTTACCACCAAATATATTTAAGGAGGCGAAAACATATTTAATTACTTTACTTAACTAAAATAGGGATATGCATATGAATTCATTAAGACTTAAATAGTACTTGTTAGTAAGCAAAGATCTGTGTTCTCTCTTGCATTTCAAATACTTGGACAACATTGTATATTTATATTTTACAAGGAGTAAATATTTTATACACTGTGTACACCTTGGAGGAATATATATTTTTTATATATGTATTATATAAGATCACGGGATCTAAATATACTATCCAAAATAGATAAAACCTTGTGAAACATGAGATAAGAGAGATTAAACCCACAAGAACACATCTCTCGCCACCAGGGATGTGTAAGGATACACATCTCCGGCTGCGATATTATGACGCATTTCTTTAGAGAATGGAAATTAATATGACTTTATTTAACGAAATTGTCAAACATTACTTTCTGGAAAAGGCACTTTGGATGATAATTTGAAGTCGATTATTATTATTATTATAATCAAGGGGGAAGAGCTAAACCCGTAGGGGGAAGCAGCAGTGTATTGCAAGCTAGTAGACAACAATTATCACCGAGAGACGCAACATGCTATATCAGTGAAACAAAAGCCTACACTTGATTTAGTTCCAGTACCTGGCTTAGTTTCAGCACCTGACTTAGTTCCCGCACTTACCTGACTTAGTTCCAGCACTTACTCGACTTAGTTCTATCACATGACTTAGTTCCAGCATTTGCCTCTGTTCTTACAACTGGCTTAGCTGAAATGTTCTTGTCTGTTGATCTCTTCTTTCATGATGCTGAACTGTTCTTGTATGTGTCTGTACGATTTACTTGTATTATTCACGTCAGTGGTCACTAGAAGAGTTCTCCTGGGTGCTAGCATTACCACTGACATATACACTGAAACTCAATAGCTGAGAATCTCTGTTGTGCTTTGCAGTGGTTAATACTGCTCTGTGATGCAGTGATTAACACTGCTCTGTGATGCAGTGGTCAGCACTGCTCTGTGGTACAGTGGTCAGCACTGCTCTGTGGTACAGTGGTCAGCACTGCTCTGTGGTACAGTGGTCAACACTGCTCTGTGGTACAGTGGTCAACACTGCTCTGTGGTACAGTGGTCAACACTGCTCTGTGGTACAGTGGTCAACACTGCTCTGTGGTACAGTGGTCAACACTGCTCTGTGGTACAGTGGTCAACACTGCTCTGTGGTACAGTGGTCAACACTGCTCTGTGGTACAGTGGTCAACACTGCTCTGTGGTACAGTGGTCAACACTGCTCTGTGGTACAGTGGTCAACACTGCTCTGTGGTACAGTGGTCAACACTGCTCTGTGGTCAGCACTGCAGCAGCAGCAGCAGCAGCAGCAGCAGCAGCAGTACCAACAGCAGCAGCAGTACCAGCAGCAGCAGCAGCAGTACCACCAGCAGCAGCAGCAGCAGTACCAGCAGCAGCAGCAGTACCAGCAGCAGCAGCAGCAGCAGTACCAGCAGCAGCAGCAGCAGCAGCACCAGCAGCAGCAGCAGCAGCAGCAGTACCACCAGCAGCAGCAGCAGCAGCAGCAGCAGTACCAGCAACAGCAGCAGTACCAGCAACAGCAGCAGCAGCAGCAGCAGTACCACCAGCAGCAGCAGCAGCAGTACCACCAGCAGCAGCAGCAGCAGTACCACCAGCAGCAGCAGCAGCAGTACCACCACCAGCAGCAGCAGCAGCAGTACCACCAGCAGCAGTAGCAGCAGCAGCAGCAGCAGCAGCAGCAGCAGCAGCAGTACCAGCAACAGCAGCAGTACCAGCAACAGCAGCAGTACCACCAGCAGCAGTACCACCAGCAGCAGCAGCAGCAGTACCACCAGCAGCAGCAGCAGCAGCAGTACCACCAGCAGCAGTAGCAGCAGCAGCAGCAGCAGCAGCAGCAGTACCACCAGCAGCAGCAGCAGCAGCAGTACCACCAGCAGCAGTAGCAGCAGCAGCAGTACCACCAGCAGCAGTACCAGCAGCAGCAACAGCAGCAGTACCAGCAACAGCAGCAGTACCACCAGCAGCAGCAGCAGCAGTACCAGCAACAGCAGCAGTACCAGCAACAGCAGCAGTACCACCAGCAGCAGCAGCAGCAGTAGCAGCAGCAGCAGCAGCAGCAGCAGCAGTACCAGCAACAGCAGCAGTACCAGCAAAAACAGCAGTACCACCAGCAGCAGTACCACCAGCAGCAGCAGCAGCAGTACCACCAGCAGCAGCAGCAGCACCACCGTTATTCAGCAGCAGCACCACCAGCAGCAGCAGCACCACCTGTTGCTGTTGCTTGTTAAGCGTTGTTAAGCAAGCCACCAGCAGCAGCGTTGTTAAGCAGCACACAGCCAAGCAGTTGTTGCAGCACCTACCACCAGCAAGCATTGCAGCAGTAGCCACCACCAGCAGCTGCTGCAGCAGTACCACCGTTAGCTTGCAGTTAGCAGCACCACACCTTGCAGCAGCAGCATATACCTAACATGCAAGTTGCTGTTAAGCAGCACCACCCAGCGTTAAGCAGCAGCAGCACCACCAGTCAGTTAGCAGTGTTGCAGCAGCACCACCTGTTAGCTGCTGTTAAGCAGCAAACCACCACGCAGCAGCAGCACCACCCAGCTTAAGCATTGAGCAGCACCAACAAGCTGCTTAAGCAGCACCACCGTTACAACTGTTAGCTAAGCAGCAGCAGCTTACAAGCAGCTAGCAGCACCAACCGTGCTGCTGCTGTTAAGTAACCAGTTCAACGCGCTGCTGCTAGTTGCTTGCTAAGCAGCACCGTTACCAGCAGCACAAGCTAAGTGCAGCAACAGCAGCAGCAGCAGCACCAGCGTTGCAGCAGTTAGCACCACAGCAGAGCTAGCTTGCAGCACCATCCAGCAGCTTGAGCTGCAGCAGCACCACGTTGTTGCTTAGCAGCTACACCACCGCAGCAGCAGCAGCAGCACCACTAAGCAGCAGTTGCAGCACCACGTTGCAGCAGCAGCTAAGCAGCGACCACCAGCAGCAGCAGCAGCAGCACCACCAGCAGCAGTCAGCAAGTTGCAGCACCAGCAGCAGCAGCAGCAGCAGCACCACCACAGCAGCAGCAGCAGCAGCAGCACCAAAGTTGCAGCAGCAGCAGCAGTACCACCAGCAGCAGCAGCAGCAGTTGCACCACCAGCAGCAGCAGCAGCAGTTGCAGCAGCATAGCAGCGTTGCTGCTGTTGACCACCAGCAGCAGCAGCAGTACCACCAGCAAGCAGAGCAGTACCACCCAGCAGCAGCAGCAGCCAACACAGCTTGAGTTAGCAGCACCACCACCAGTTAAGCAGCAAGTTACCACCTCCACCACCTGCCATTGTGCTTGTTAGCAGCAGCACTGCCTGCGCAGCAGCAGCAGCAGTACCCACCAGCAGCAGCAGCAGTACCTATTGCAGCAGCAAGCAGCAGTTGCTGCAAGCAGTTAGCAGCAGCCACCACTGCGCTTGCTAGCGTTGTTAGCAGCACCAACTCGCTGTTGCTGCAGTTAACACCGCCAGCAAGCAGCAGCAGCACCACCAGCAGCAGCTTAGCAGCACCTAGCTGCAGCGTTAGCAGCAGTTGCAAGCAGCAGCAGCAGCAGCACTTGTTGCAGTTGCCCTTGCAGCAGCAGCATGCAGCTACTAAGTTAAGCATTGCAGCAGCAGCACTGCTTGCTGTTAGCCAGCAGCAGTACCACCAGCAGCAGCAGCAGCAGTACCACCAGCAGCAGCAGCAGTACCACCAGCAGCAGTAGCAGCAGCAGCAGCAGCAGCAGCAGTACCAGCAACAGCACCAGCAACAGCAGCAGTACCACCAGCAGCAGCAGCAGCAGTACCACCAGCAGCAGTAGCAGCAGCAGCAGTACCAGCAACAGCAGCAGTACCAGCAACAGCAGCAGTACCACCATCAGCAGTACCACCAGCAGCAGCAGCAGCAGTACCACCAGCAGCAGTAGCAGCAGCAGCAGCAGTACCACCAGCAGCAGTACCACCAGCAGCAGCAGCAGCAGTACCACCAGCAGCAGTAGCAGCAGCAGCAGCAGCAGCAGCAGTACCAGCAACAGCAGCAGTATCAGCAACAGCAGCAGTACCACCAGCAGCAGCAGCAGCAGTACCACCAGCAGCAGTAGCAGCAGCAGCAGTACCACCAGCAGCAGTAGCAGCAGCAGCAGTACCAGCAACAGCAGCAGTACCAGCAACAGCAGCAGTACCACCAGCAGCAGCAGCAGCACCACCACCAGCAGCAGCAGCAGCAGTACCAGCAACAGCAGCAGTACCATAAACAGCAGCAGCAGCAGCAGCAGTACCAGCAACAGCAGCAGTACCACCAGCAGCAGTACCACCAGCAGCAGCAGCAGCAGTACCACCAGCAGCAGCAGCAGTACCACCAGCAGCAGCAGCAGCAGCAGCACCACCACCACCAGCAGCAGCAGCAGCAGTACCACCAGCAGCAGCAGCAGCAGCAGCAGCAGTACCACCAGCAGCAGCAGCAGCAGCAGCAGCAGCAGTACCACCAGCAGCAGCAGCAGCAGTACCACCAGCAGCAGCAGCAGCAGCAGTACCACCAGCAGCAGCAGTACCACCAGCAGCAGCAGCAGCAGCAGTACCACCAGCAGCAGCAGCAGCAGCAGCAGCAGTACCACCAGCCAGCAGCAGCAGCAGCAGCAGCAGTACCACCAGCAGCACCACCAGCAGCAGCAGCAGCAGCAGTACCACCAGCAGCAGCAGCAGTACCACCAGCAGCAGCAGCAGTACCACCAGCAGCAGCAGCAGTACCACCAGCAGCAGCAGCAGTACCACCACCAGCAGCAGCAGCACCACCACCAGCAGCAGCAGCAGTACCACCACCAGCAGCAGCAGTACCACCACCAGCAGTACCAGCAGCAGCAGCAGCAGCAGCAGCAGCAGCAGCATATTTTCACGCACGTTTATGCATCTTTACACATACGTCATGTAGTATGCATACACCATCCCACATGCTCACACATACACACAAACAAACACACACACACACACACACACACACACACACACACACACACACACACACACACAAACACACACACACAGTTTATATCGCTCACATAAATACTATACAAGAGTGCACATAATTCACTTCTCTCATTCTGACACGATCATAAACACACATGGACGCACATTTCACGCCAAACCTCATAGAAAAGACAAACAAATATTCATACAAATGTGTAGCTTCTCATGAGCATATATGCAGTCTTCCAGAACGTTGTTAGAGTATAGTTAAAGTATGGGAATTAAGCATATTCCTGAGAATATATTCATAAAGTCTCCGAATAATTGGAATAATGAATGCACGTTAAGAGAATATTGAAGATATTATTTGAGAAAGATGACAAGATGTGAAGCAGTGACAAATTGAGACGTTTGAGGATACCTGGAGTTTACCTGGAGAGAGTTTCGGGGGTCAACGCCCCCGCTGCCCGGTCTGTGACCAGGCCTCCTGGTGGATCAGAGCCTGATCAACCAGGCTGTTGCTGCTGGCTGCACGCAAACCAACGTACGAGCCACAGCCCGGCTGATCAGGAACTGACTTTAGGTGCTTGTCCAGTGCCAGCTTGAAGACTGCCAGGGGTCTGTTGGTAATCCCCCTTATGTATGCTGGGAGGCAGATGAACAGTCTCGGGCCCCTGACACTTATTGTATGATCTCTTAACGTGCTAGTGACACCCCTGCTTTTCATTGGGGGGATGGTGCATCGTCTGCCAAGTCTTTTGCTTTCGTAGTGAGTGATTTTCGTGTGCAAGTTCGGTACTAGTCCCTCTAGGATTTTCCAGGTGTATATAATCATGTATCTCTCCCTCCTGCGTTCCAGGGAATACAGGTTTAGGAACCTCAAAGCTGCAAAGATGTTTTATGAATCATCTTGTGATAGATGAAGTTTAACTAGAAATATTAAGCAATTGAATAATTCTCTCTCAGATATCACACTTCTTTCCTCTCTCCTATAATAACCAAAAATATATATTCGCCACCATAAAAGCAAAACAAAAACTCTTGTGGATGAAAATAAAAACTCTGACAATAGAAATTGCGATGGTTCCTGTAAACTGGTAAGTACACATCTGTGTTAATGTTTCCAATACTATTTTATACTGTGATGTGTGAATGTTATAGTACACTATTTTGTGATGTAATGTTCGTATGTTATCATTCTGTTATACATGGGATGTGGATGGAATCCTGATTAAGCAAGTGTAGTCTTCTTACAAAAATTTAAGCCTTATGTTTCCTATCAAGATTCACAAGAGTGTCTTCATTGCTTTTATCTACAAGTCTTTAAATATTTTCGTTTTTCATATATTCATATTTTTCACAACAAATGTCTTGAAAATACTCTAAACTATCGCCTTTATTCAAAATTTTATATATATACTGAAATGTTTATTTTTCTGAATTTTACATCGTACGTAAGAGTACAGGTATGATTTTGAGAATGTGTTTGAGCTTTTGTCATGTGTTCGTATGTACAATCTTCATGTTAACATACATGTTGAAAAAAAATGAAAGTTGTGGACATTGATATATGAATGAATTTTAATAAGATACAATTTGCAGTTTATGGAGTTTATTGAGACAACGTATCGTCTACCCGAGACTTTATTAATCCCTGATGGATAGATAAATTCATAGTAAACAATACCTGACGGGTAGATAAAGTCCTGGTAGCTTTTATAAATCCCTGATAGATTGATTAAGTCCTGGTGGACCAAATATTTCGTCAGTAAATGGCAGACTTCATTTACTGTCTTATTCACATACATGTTAGTACATTTTACCATTGATATACATTTATATGCACATATATGTGGTACAGAGAAATGAATGTGTTGGTGTATGTGTAGGTTGTAAATGTGGAGATGCGTAAATGAGGTTGAAAACATATGGGTGTTTACTCCTGTGGATCTTTGCATAAAATGAAAATACGAACAATTAAAAAAAAAAAAGAAAACTGATTAACATGTACAGATGTTTTTACGGAGGTAGACAGATAGATAAACACATGAACATTCATCTACTTCCTAAAAAACAAATACACTTATTCAGCTACAAAATTGAGAATAATGTATTTATTATAGAAACATAATGCAACATAAATAGAAGTCCAAAATTTTCTTTAGTTAGCCTCTCCGATGTGACCGAACTGTGAGGCAGCTTGGTGGCGTCTAGCTGACCTACGGTCCAGCCTGTCATGGTAGGTGTAATTACTGGATGCAGTTTACTGTGTGTCACCTCCAGTAATTCCACCCACCTGGACAGTCTCTACCGTAGACCAGCTAGACAAGACCAAGTTTGATAAATTAGACATGTGCAATTCTTGGGTATCTTTATTGAGGAAACGTTTCGCCACACAGTGGCTTCATCAGTCCATACGTAGGAGAAACTTGAAGAACAGGAGGAGAATGAGGTAATCAGTCCCTCAACCTTGAGTCGATGTGTTCAGTCCATCAATCTTGAGTAGAATACGGCATATGAGCGGAGAAGCAGCTTATAAACCGTATGGCAGGAGAGGTGTAGCAGTCATAGGTGGTGTTACATTTGTTCAATGTGGAAGTAGGTCGTGCCACCTATGACTGCTACACCTCTCCTGCCATACGGATTATAAGCTGCTTCTCCGCTCATATGCCGTATTCTACTCAAGATTGATGGACTGAACACATCGACTCAAGGTTGAGGGACTGATTACCTCATTCTCCTCCTGTTCTTCAAGTTTCTCCTACGTATGGACTGATGAAGCCACTGTGTGGCGAAACGTTTCCTCAATAAAGATACCCAAGAGTTGCACATGTGTCTAATTTATCAACATGTCGGTTCTCTGAACCATCCATCTACAAACCTGTCAGACACTGCAACTTCTTGGGATCTTAATACTTAGGAATTCTTCGCTTGCCTAATTCTTGGGCACGACCTACTTCCACATTGAACAAATGTAACACCACCTATGACTGCTACACCTCTCCTGCCATACGGTTTATAAGCTGCTTCTCCGCTCATATGCCGTATTCTACTCAAGATTGATGGACTGAACACATCGACTCAAGGTTGAGGGACTGATTACCTCATTCTCCTCCTGTTCTTCAAGTTTCTCCTACGTATGGACTGATGAAGCCACTGTGTGGCGAAAAGTTTCCTCAATAAAGATACCCAAGAATTGCACATGTGTCTAATTTATCAACATGTCGGTTCTCTGAACCATCCATCTACAAGACCAAGTTTCCATGCAGCAAGGTCACTGAAGGTGGCAACCCCTGAGTCTGGGGAAGTGGGGAATGGAGTCCACTCAGGTGACAAGTGGACTCCTGGAGACACTGATCCGGGGAAGGCACCGCCGACCTTAGGTAAGTGTGGAAGGGAAGACATCCGGGAGCGAACGGATGGATTCCTGGATACATGAACTTGGGGAAGGTTGATGTTGAGGCTGACTTTCGGGACGTGCGGAAGGGAAGACATCCGGGAGCGAACGGATGGATTCCTGGATACACGAACCTGGGGAAAGCATGAATAATAGCAGTTGAGGCTGACCTTGGGTAAGTGGGGAAGGGAAGACATCCGGCGGTAGACGGATGGATTCCTGGATACATAAAGCTGAGGAAGGCATGAATACTAGGAGTTGAGGCTGACCTTGGGTAAGTGGGGAAGGGGAGACATCCGGCGGCGGACGGATAGATTCCTGGACACATGAACCTGGGGAAAGCAAGAATACAGGTGGGTGAGGCTGACCTTAGGGAAGTGAAGAAGGGAAAACATCCGGAGGCGGACGGATGGATTCCTGGATACATGAACCTGGGGAAGGCTGAGGCTGGAAAGCAGAGATGAGAACACAGAGACGAGGAAGTGAAGAAGGGGAGACATCCGGGGGCCCACGGATTGATTCCTGGACACATGAACCTAGGGAAGGCGAGAGGGTGGGGACCTTAAAGACGAACCACTGGCCTCCACGTGGCAAGGTCTGGTAACTCAGAGATAACTCTGAGGCTGACAGTGGTCGCAAATCTCCTTATTATATTATTATATTGTTTTATAATTAATTATAATTATAAATCATTATTATTAATTGTGATAATATTATTACTATTACAATTATTATTGTTGAAAAGCGTCAACCAGCTTCCCTGACATTAGTCACGGTGGTGTTATTTCCACTCCAGCCTCCCTGACAATATGCCCACTTCAGCTAACATTAATAAACAAACGAATAGCGGTATTGTTCATATTGTTCATTAACATACTGGTCTTCTTTGTTACTTTTCTGAACTGTACTGGTCATTCACGATACTGTACTTGTACCTCACACATATATTGGAGTATACAATGACAATATGGAACCCACACCTGGCCAAATATGTCAAGAAAATGGAAGACAAGACTAGTCCCGAAGTTGAGATGTTTGTCCTACTCACTTATCACATCACTTCTTTCACCTCCTCTATATTGGCAGGGAAAACATTTCCTGCCACACACACGATATAAAACTTGCTTGTGACGAATATAAAATGTACCATCACGAGAGATGCCATCTCTTGGCCAAAAGCGAACTATGATAGGTGTTCCAGCAAGGTGGTTAGCTTGCCTCTTTGATAATCTCTCCGATATTCCTTTACATTGCCAAGTAGTGTAATATACGAATCATGGTATATTTTACACAATGAATATTATGAAACACTAAGTTATCCTTAATTTAATCTCAGTTTTTAAGGTGTTAAGTTAAACTGATGATAATATCTGGCTGAATTGATTTATTTTGACTCAACAGTATGGGAGACATTAACACACAGTCGTACTGGCCAGATTGTGGTAGCCACCACCATAACAACGGTATGGGAGACATTAACACAGTCGTACAGGCCAGGTTGTGGCAGCCACCACCATAACAACAGTATGGGAGATATTAACACAGTCGGAAAAGAGGTGAGTGGTGCGTTGAGGTATATGTGGAGACAAAAAACGTTATCTATGGAGGAAAAGGGAATGTATGAAAGTATAGTAGTACCAACACTCTTATATGGGTGTGAAGCTTGGGTTGTAAATGCTGCAGCGAGGAGACGGTTGGAGGCAGTGGAGTTGTCCTGTCTAAGGGCAATGTGTGGTGTAAATATTATGCAGAAAATTCGGAGTGTGGAAATTAGGAGAAGGTGTGGAGTTAATAAAAGTATTAGTCAAAGAGCTGAAGAGGGGTTGTTGAGGTGGTTTGGTCATTTAGAGAGAGTGGATCAAATTAGAATGAAATGGAGAGCATATAAATCCGAAGGGGAAGTAAGGCGGGGTAGGGGTCGACCTTGAAAAGGTTGGAGGGAGGGGGTAAATAGGTTTTGTGGGCAAGAGGCTTGGACTTCCAGCAAGCGTGCATGAGCGTGTTAGATAGGAGTGACTGGAGACTAATTGTATTTGGGACCTGACGAGCTGTTGGAGTGTGACAGGGTAATATTTAGTTAAGGGATTCAGGGAAACTAGTTATTTTTATATAGCCGGACTTGAGTCCTGGAAATGGGAAGTACAATGCCTGCACTTTAAAGGAGGGGCTTGGGATATTGGCAGTTTGGAGGGATATGTTGTGTATCTTTATACGTATATGTTTCTAAACTGTTGCATTCTGAGCACCTCTGAAAAAACAGTGATTATGTGTGAGTGAGGTAAAAGTGTTGAATGATGAAAGTATTTTCTTTTGGGGGGATTTTCTTTCTTTTTGGGTCACCCTGCCTCGGTGAGAGACGGCCGACTTGTTAAATATATATTATTTTTTATTATTATCACACTGGCCGATTCCCACCAAGGCAGGGTGGCCCGAAAAAGAAAAACTTTCACCATTATTCACTCCATCACTGTCTTGCCAGAAGGGTGCTTTACACTACAATTTTTAAACTGCAACATTAACACCCCTCCTTCAGAGTGCAGGCACTGTACTTCCCATCTCCAGGACTCAAGTCCGGCCTGCCGGTTTCCCTGAACCCCTTAATAAATGTTACTTTGCTCACACTCCAACAGCACGTCAAGTATTAAAAACCATTTGTCTCCATTCACTCCTATCAAACACGCTCACGCATGCCTGCAGGAAGTCCAAGCCCCTCGAACACAAAACCTCCTTTACCCCCTCCCTCCAACCTTTCCTAGGCCGACCCCTACCCCGCCTTCCTTCCACTACAGAATGATACACTCTTGAAGTCATTCTGTTTCGCTCCATTCTCTCTACATGTCCGAACCACCTCAACAACCCTTCCTCAGCCCTCTGGACAACAGTTTTGGTAATCCAGCACCTCCTCCTAACTTCCAAACTACGAATTCTCTGCATTATATTCACACCACACATTGCCCTCAGACATGACATCTCCACTGCCTCCAGCCTTCTCCTCGCTGCAACATTCATCACCCATGCTTCACACCCATATAAGAGCGTTGGTAAAACTATACTCTCATACATTCCCCTCTTTGCCTCCAAGGACAAAGTTCTTTGTCTCCACAGACTCCTAAGTGCACCACTCACCCTTTTCCCCTCATCAATTCTATGATTCACCTCATCTTTCATAGACCCATCTGCTGACACGCCCACTCCCAAATATTTGAATACATTCACTTCCTCCATACTCTCTCCCTCCAATCTGATATCCAATCTTTCATCACCTAATCTTTTTGTTATCCTCATAACCTTACTCTTTCTTGTATTCACTTTTAATTTTCTTCTTTTGCATACCCTACCAAATTCATCCACCAATCTCTGCAACTTCTCTTATATATATATATATAGTGTGTGTGTGTGTGTGTGTGTGTGTGTGTGTGTGTGTGTGTGTGTGTGTGTGTGTGTGTGTGTGTGTGTGTGTAATTATGCGCTAAACCAATGTGGATTATTCAAAGCAAGACCAAGAGGCTTGGTCCTCCGTCTGCTTAGCGCGAGAGAGAGACGCTTCCTGAATGTAATCATTGCTTTCCCATTTGTCACCAGGAAATTTTAGTGGAGATCAATTGTTTGTTTACAGGTGATATTATTGTTTCGGGTGACTTAGTAGAGGCTGGTTGATTTACTAGTCACTAATGCAGTAGTTGTCTTTTTTTTTGTATGTAAATAATTAGACATGTAATAATTGCTTGTATCTTTTTTTTCAATAATGCTACAAGTGAAAGATTATTAGAAATTCAAACCGAGACTATCTGATACGAAGTAGTTTACTGTTATCTAAATTGAGAAATAGTTAATTATCTAGGTGAATAAGTGAAGTCTAGCAAAGAAGGAAGAGAAATGTGAGAAAGGAGAAAGAAGTGAGGAAGGAAGAGCTATGCAGTAAAGGAGGAAAAGGAAGAAAATAAAAGAAATAAAATAAAATTATATAGAATTGAGAAATATGTACAAACATAAGTAGTGAGAGAGAAAGAGACCTGTTTCTGCTTTGAATAATATTCAAGTTGCTTCATCTAATGTTAAATATTTGTGATAACGTAGAGGAGGGTGGAACTCCGACAGGCTGATAACAAGACACTGGCAAAATGGAAAAAATTCATTGAAACAACATTTCGGGGGGAGATCACGCATTTCACAAGCCTAAGACTGACTTGAAAATGCTTGGTCTAACTGGGACAGTAATTCCTATGGAAAACATGGTTCCCACATAGTATATGGTATGGTTTCTTTACAATCGAGTCATTACGATTTCGTGAGTCAAACGTGCTTTGTTTATAAGGGAAGGGCTACATCTTTCTGGGTCATGGGTGATAGCAGTAGCCACTGTAGTTGAGGGAGGTTGTTCAGTTGTTGAAGACAGAGATATATAGGAGTGCTATTAACAAAGTTTTCTTTCAGCTAGTGATGCTGTACTGTAATTTGACAGGTAACCACGTGAAAAATTTTCTTGGCTAAGGAAAACCATTCCAAATAATACAAAATGTTCAAACACGGGCATACTATACTAAATAAATCCAAACAGAGATAAGGAGATATATAAGCGAGTTTGTGGCCTAATCAGACAACGCCTAGATAGCTCAGTTGGGAGAGCGTTAGACTGAAGATCTAAAGGTACCCGGTTCAATCCCGGGTCTGGGCAGACATTTTACTAAATAGCCGATACACATGAAGATTCCCATATATATATATGGACTTTGTAAAGGAGACTGCCTTTTGCTACTGCAAGAGGTAACCAGAGATCTTTGGTACAGTCCTGAGGACTCACAACTGTGGTTTCAGTAAGTTTAAATTCAAGCATAAGAGTCATATGAGAAAAAGATTAAAATAATATATTTTTATTCATTGGTATTAATAGAATAGCGAAGTTCAATAAAGGAAAAATGATAAAAACTGACAAAAAAGAATTTCTCCTACTGAATCTGGCAACTATGATCAGGTAATATGTTCTTTTATTTCAAATTATTTGAAAAGGCTGCTTTATTATCAAGAAAATACAGGTAACTCCTCAAGAATAAAGTTCTAGTTCAGTGGTCATGAAAGACCATTCTGTCCTAGCTCTCTGGGAAATTAGTGTGGATGGGTATAGTGGCTTGTAATAGTGTTTTGGAATCTCATGTTAAAGTGTCGAAGGAGAAGGTTCTACTTCTCCAAGAGGAAATAGGAGGCTGAAAATTCTCCTAGATGGATTTGGGAGTGAGTGTGCTGAGGGTGGAGTCGGTGTAGAGGAAAAGGTTACCAGCAGTGAGTGGACGAGTGGCAATTGCTTCAAGTGGAATGTGGTCTCTTCCAAAGATAGAAGTAACAAGGAAGCTTAATAGAAAATATCTGAAGGTAGGAAATAGATTCTCTGTTCTCCAGGATGGGTGTACTTCAGTGGTTAGCGAGGTTAAAGGTACCACTAACTCCCCTGCTGATCATGGTAAGAACATTCTGGTTGTGGGCGACTCACATGTAATATATATGTCAGTTAATGGGAATAAGCCCATCATCTGTCTTGGTGCTGTTGGAAATGATATCGAGAAGGACAGGAGACAAGAGCTGCTGGATAAGTACAAGTCAGTGATAGATGTAATTAGGACTAAGGGAGGGGTCCCAATCATATGTAGCATCTTGCCTAGAAGGGTAGTGGCCAATGAATTGATGTCTAGGGAAACTGGTGAAAATTGCTGGCTAGACAGGTACTGCAAGGAATTTGCAATCCCATTCATTGATAACTGGGATAAATTTTATGGCAAATGTGAAATGTATGCAAGGGATGGGGTACATCTCTCTGGGGCCGGAGTGGTTGCATTAGCTAACTCAATTGAGGGGGCCATTGCTGACTTGTCTAGGACTTTAAACTGATAGATTATAGTTGCTAGTAAAGGCAAAGCATCTGATCAACAAACAAAGAGACACTAGAAGGCAGAGAGTGACTAGCTCCCTTAAGGTTTCCTATACTAACAGTAGGAGTATAAGAAATAAGATAAATGAGCTAAGATTACTTGTATGATCAGGTAATCTAGATATTATTGCTATAACAGATACCTGTTTCAGCCTGAAAGATAGAGAAGTGCCTTCTGAATGCAACATACAGGGTTATAAACTATTCCATGCTGATAGGGTCAACAGGAAGGGTGGTGTAGTGGCGATGTATGTCAGAGATAATTTAAATTGTTGTCTTAGACATGATATAAGATTAGAAACATTGGACACAATCTGTTTGGCTACAGTTTCATGGGGGACGTGACAAATTAATTTTTGACGTTATTTATAGGCCCCAAATCTTGGTAAGGAGTACAGTAAGCTGCTATGGGACGAAATTCATAAGGCATCTAGATATGTAAATGTCGTGTTAATGGGAGATTAACTTTAGACATACTGATTGGAACAATATGACAGGAAATCTTGAGTCTAGTGACTTTCTTGATACGATTCAGAATTGCTTTTTAAAACAGTTTGTGACAGAACCAACTAGAGAAAGCAATGTGCTTGACTTGGTTCTTGCCAACAAAGAATCACTAATTAATAATCTTGAGGTTAATGATGAGCTTGAGGAAAGCGATCACAAATTGCTTAGTTTCAATATATCATGAAATTACCCAAATAACTGCAATCAAGTCTCTGTCCCAGATTTCCGCTTGGCCGATTTCATGGGACTGAGAAATTACCTGGGTGGACTAAATTGGAACGACCTGACTATGGGTCAGGTAGATGGTGTTGGTTGCCAATATGACATTTTTCAGAGCATAGTTCTAGCTGCCCAGAAAACTTATGTTCCAAGTAGGAAATTAGATTAACTAAAAATGATCCCAAATGGATAAGCAATAGATTAAAAAAATCTCAATGATCAAAAGACAGGCATATTTAGGCATATCAAAAGAGGAGATGGGCAGTTAAGAAATCAATATATTCAGTTAAAGAGAAATACAAAAGGGTATTAAGGAAAGCTAAAAGAGATTGTGAGGGTAAAGTGGCAAGGGATTCGAAGACTAATCCAAAAGGATTCTTTAAGGTATATAGAAGTAAGATTAGGGACAATACTGGCGCACTCGAAAGTACCTCATGTCAGATCACTGACAGTGATAAGGAAATGTGTGAAATTTTTAACTCTTATTTCCTCTAAGTTTTTATGCAAAAAGATGCTAGCGAAATTCCAGAAATAATAAATTATATATAACAGGACGATAATAAACTATGCACGATTAAGGTAACTAGTGACATGGTCCTCAGACAAATAGAAAAATTAAAACCGAACAAATCCCTAGGCCGTAATGAACTGTTTGCAAAGGTTTTAAAGGAATGTAGAGAGGAGCTTAACAATCCTTTGGCTAGACAAGTGGTGCCAGACAAGTGGAAAATGACAAATGTAATACCTATTTACAAGGCAGGTGACAGGTTCTTAGCTTTGAAATAATTCATTCTGACGAGGACATTAGAGCACTCCAGGAAGATTTGAATAGACTGATGCAATGGTCGGAGAAGTGACAGATGCAGTTTAATATAGACAAATGCAAAGTTCTAAACATTGGACAAGAAAATAACCATGCCACATATAAACTAAATAATGTAGCTCTTAATATTACTGATTGCGGAAAGGATTTGGAAGTTCTGGTTAGCAGTAATCTAAAACCAAGAAAATAGTGCATAAGTGTTCGCAATAAAGCTAACAGAATCCTTGGCTTCATATCAAGAAGCATAAATAACAGTCCTCAGGTTGTTCTTCAACTCTATATATGTTTGGTTAGGCCTCATTTAGATTATGCTGCTCAGTTCTGGTCACCGTATTACAGAATGGATATAAATGCTCTGGAAAACGTACAAAGGAGGATGACAAAGTTAATCCCATGTATCAGAAATCTTCCCTATGAGGATAGACTAGGGCCCTGAATCTGCACTCTCTAGAAAGGCGTAGAATTAGGGGGGATGTGATTGAGGTGTATAAATGAAAAACATGAATAAATAAAGGGTTATGTAAATAGCTTGCTGAAAATACCTAGCCAAGACAGGACTCGCAGCAACAGATTCAGGAAGGATATAGGAAAGCACTGGTTTGGTAACAGTTGTGGATTGTTACGAACATAGTCAGTTGGTCCCTGGGTTACAGTGCTTTTCGTAACAAAAACTTAGTACGTCTAGGTACTCACTTCAGAGGAAAAGGAATTTTCTTAGTTTCTATTTAATTTATTAATAATCATAATAATCACTTAAATTCACCTTCTCATATTTTGCACTATGAGTAGAATACTTTTACCATTCCTCATTAAAACAACAGTACTGGGTTTAGTATTTACAAATGGCTCTGAGTGAGTCACGAAATATTAGTAATGCACATGGATTTTTAAGGGTTCACTTTACAATAAGGCTTCACTTTCTCTAAAAAAGCCTTCTCCAACCGAGAGTCTTCAGCTCCCGAAAATTCCTGGATATAGGATACTTCCCTCGAAAGAAACACCTACTGGTGCTTGGCCAGGTCACCAGCAGTTGACACTAATTAAACGACCTACCTAAATTTAATACGACCAGATAATATTATAAAGTCGAGTAAATCCATTTTAGCTACTAATGGAATTACTCCTGAATATAATATTAAAGAGTATACCATTTGATAAGAAACAGTACTTAAAATGATGAATGAATTGAACAAACTCCCGAGTACCGTCATAGAAGCTAAGATGTGTAGTTTTAAATATACATGGGTTGATGTGGGTGGATGTGAGTTGGACCTGACTAGCTTGTGCTAATAGGTCTGATGCCATGTTCCTTCCTTAAGTTGATGTGACCTGACCAGACCTGACTAGACGGGTCACTGGTTTAAGCGGGGAACTGACTCGCACGGGCCAGTAGGCTTTCTGCAGTGTTCCTTCTTGCTTATGTTCTTATGGTAGCTAGTGATATATTAAAATCTGACTTACAAAAGAAGGATGTACTGTAAGTGTAATATAGAATGTGAAATGGTTAACAGTAACGATGGAAAATATGGAGTAAGAATGTTTTCTATTATTGAGAGAAGGATGATATTGAAAAAGACTGAGGCAGGGTTGGAGAAGAGTAATCAATTTGATATTCTTCAGTACGAGTGTGCAGGTGTTGACTACTCGATTTGTTAGAAAACGGACGATCTTATTGGAGATTCACAAACTTGCCATAACGTTAAAAGCAATCCTGTGACAGGGATAAAAAAAAAGACCCTTATTATTATCATTATTATTATTATTATTATTATTATTATTATCATTATTATTATTATTATTATTATTATTATTATTATTATTATTATTATTATTATTATTATTATTATGATTATTATTATTATTATTATTATTATTAACAATAATAATAATAATAATAATAACTTTATTATTATTATTATTATTATTATTATTATTATTATTATTATTATTTCGGGATACATGCAGTTTACTTAGAGATATGGCAAGACAGAGAGTGTTTCCCTGGAGTGTGGTATTATGTACAAATCAGGTCACTAGTAATATGGCCCTCAGACAGTTACATACACTGATACAGGAGTGAAAATGAATGCAAGAAAGATGTTGGTAAACCATTAACTAGTTTCTTCAACAGACTATTGCAAACGAGTATTTTACTGAATAAATGGAAAAATTGTTTCCAATAACTCTAATAGAGCTCTTCAGATCAATTAGTATAAATAATAGAAATCAATAGGTTATATTTATTTTTGTATGTCTTCTTTAAGGCTTCAATAATTTATAATCACTGATGCAATATATAACTGCCTTTGATGATACAATTTTATCAATAAGGCCTTTGAAAGAATTCCACACGACTTATCCAGTAAAAGGAACTGGTATAAGAGAAATTATTTCCTAGTGTGAGGAATCGTTAGAATCCGCGAAATATTCAAATACTTCAAATTATCATCCAAAGTGCCTTTTCCAGAAAGTAATGTTTGACAATTTCGTTAAATAAAAAGTCATATTAATTTCCATTCTCTAAAGAAATGCGTCATAATATCGCAGCCGGAGATGTGTATCCTTACACATCCCTGGTGGCGAGAGATGTGTTCTTGTGGGTTTAATCTCTCTTATCTCATGTTTCACAAGGTTTTATCTATTTTGGATAGTATATTTAGATCCCGTGATCTTATATAATACATATATACCATATATATATTCCTCCACGGTGTACACAGTGTATAAAATATTTACTCCTTGTGCAATAAGATCACAGTAAACAGGTCATTTCAAATTATGCAAAACAACCACTGTGAAAGAGTAGTGAAATTCCAAGCGCTTTCGTGACTACTCACATTGTCAAGGAACTCCTTGTAAAATATAAATATACAATATTGTCCAAGTATTTGAAATGCAAGACAGAACACAGATCTTTGCTTACGAACAAGTACTATTTAAGTCTTAATGAATTCATATGCATATCCCGATTTTAGGTAAGTGATTAAATTTAATGTTTTCGCCTTAAATATGTTTTGAGGACGTCTTCAGGTAGCTAAACATTGATGGTAAAACATTACTGTGGAAATACTCATATTACGACCTGCATACTGTACAGGTCTGTCGTTGTGATTCAGGTTTATGGAATCCATTGCAATGGCAAAATTATAAACACGTAACAATTAGGGGCCTCTCCAGGATACTGAGGGGCTAGAACTCAAGAATTCTAGAGCCCAGTGATAATGTTATCCACAACCAATGTATCCATGATTTTCTAAGCTTATAGACAAATTTTCAATGCCTGTACCTGTGGAACACATTAAAGCTTTAACACTGAGTAAATTAAGTACCTTTAGGTTATAAACGTGTTGTAGAGTTGCAAGACACCTTGGAATACCTTACAACCGTAGGTTCTCTGCATAATGTGTTAGGGAGATTGTATGTCCTACGAGAAGGACCGTTGACCCTCACTCTGAATGTATCTGAATGTATCATTATGTACATAACAGTAAATGAACAAAGATAATTATTATTTATCAGTTAGACAAGTAGGAATTTGGGACACCTAGGTCGCAAAAAATGTCCCCTTCGATACCTACCACTGTCATATCCACAAGTTGCTCTGGACCTATTAATTATAAATAAAAGATACATCACAAAGAATGCTGGTAAATATATAAATTTGTGGACTGTATATTAAAATTAAAAAAGGATTATATAAACACACATTTATATAACAGAAGGAGAATATATCTTAATCATAACACTCACCAATTTGACTGGAGATTAATGTGTCATGTACAGGAGACCCCCTTTTGCCTACATTTATGAAAATTTTACTGGCCAGAAATTAAACATAAATTAGACAGCTTATCTGAGGTTCCTGGAGTTGTCCTGTCCTGTCGCCTGATATCTCAAGTTATGCAGGAATGCACATCCAACAATTTCGCCTCCTATTTGAGATGTGTCAGCCCAATTTTAACCTCTAGAGAACGAAAATTCCTTCCCATTACATTAACGTTGTATCCAATTCAAAAACCAAAATGGTGACTACTCTTCTGCGCAGGCGCAGGCTCAGTTTCCCATTTTCCATAATATTATTTTTATTTAATACAATATAGGCCATCTATTTACCTATAAATTACCGTATTTACAGAAAATATATACAGTATTTTCCACACTGCGGCCAGGCGGAGGTCATTGCTAAACGACTCAAATTGCTGATTTGGCAACAGTGGAGGACCTGGGTACATATAGGATCTGGCATCCACACGGCGACATATTACACAAGATTTAATCACTATTTTTACACTTTGCTGTCCTTGTGGAATCCAGAAAGTTTCCCTAATACAATTTAAGGTATCTTGTACTCCACCATGCATTTGATTTTTATGGGCATTTAGAACAATTACATTTGTTAGATGATGAGTTTTGGGCAGTAAGATAGGGTATTTAGCATAATCATCCAATTCAGCATTTTGTAACCTACCTCTGCACCTAATTACATTGTTCTCTAAATACAGCCCCAATTTCTCTATTATAGAACCTTTCACAATTTTTCTTTCCATCATCAATTTAATCTCATTTCCATAGATTTCCTCCTGTACCCTCTTTATCCAATATTCAAGAGTATGTGAAAACTTATATGATATATTCATCTTGTTTAGAAATTTAAACACCAACTTAGTTACATTGATTAGAGCGGTGGTCACAGTAATTTCAACAGGAGCAATATACGCCTTTTGTACAGGCCAATTAGCTTTATTTACCAACCAGTTCGGTCCTTTAAACCATGATACAGCATTTACAAATTTAGCATAAGGTAAACCTCGAGACAAGAAATCAGCTGGATTCTCCTCACCAGGTATATGATTAAATGTTAACATATGCTGACCCAAACTATTATACTTCTCTTGCATCTGATTAATTTCAGCGACTCTGTTTTGTACGTACACAATTTTACTGTTTCCATTAAGAATCCATTGTAAGGATACCTCATTATCAGACCAAATTACAGTGTCGCTATTTATCTCCTGCAACTTATTTCATATATAATTAGCTAATTTGACACCTACATAAATGGCTGTTAATTCCAACTGAGGCAAGGTACATGATTTAATTGGAGACACTTTAGCCTTAGACATAACAAGAGAAATAACACTATTACATTGAAGGTAAGCAACTGCTCCATATGCCAATTTTGAAGCATCACAAAAAATGTGGAGTACATTTTTCCCATTTGGATTGGCCACTTGGCGTGGGAACTCCAACATTGGAATTTTCTCATAATCACCAATTAATTCATCCCACCTGTTAATGAATTCCTCAGGTAGAATTTCATCCAAAGCACATTTAAGTTTCCATGCTTCCTGTATTAATAATTTCCCTCTTATAGTAAGGGGTGACACTAAACCTAGTGGATCAAAACATTTGGAAACTTCAGCAAGCAAAACTCTCTTAGTTAATTTATTGGGCATACTGTAATTATTAGGTTTTAACGTTAACAAATCTCTCTCAGTATCCCAAGTTAAACCCAATACATTACTACATTTTGGCACTTCATCTCCAGGGTAATCTTTACTTATTTTGTCCTTTAATTTGGAAGAATTACTACTCCATTCCCTCAGAGGCATATTTGCACTTTGCATTATTTTATTAGCCTCTCCATAAGTCATTAACAGTTCCTCTTCAGTTGACGTCACACCCAGGAAATTGTCCACATAAAATTGTTTGCTCATTACTTTACTCAATGGACTTCCCATATGTTTAAGGTGTGCATTTATCGTCGCTTGAAGTAGGAACGGACTGGATGTAGCACCAAATAATACGCTCCTAAAGCGAAAGGTTTTCACAGGGCTAAGTGGGTCAATAGGATTCTCAGGCCATAAGAAGCGGGTACAATCCCGGTCAGCCTCTTGTAAACCCACTCTTAGGAAAGCTTTACTTATGTCAGCCGTAAAGGCATAATTCTTCACTCTGAAATTTCATAAGATATCTCCTAATTTTTCCGTCAACGACGGACTTGTCATCAAACAGTCATTTAAACAAGGTACATTTTTGTTACTCCTGGCGCTACAATTAAACACAATCCTCAAAGGAGTGGTCTTAGAATCCTTCTTCACTCCGTGATGTGGTAAATAGTGACCATAAATTTTGGCTTGCTCAGGAGGTACCTCTTCTATAAATTTATTAATTAATTGTTCAGCAATTATATCATTATAGGCAGTTAACAATTCTGGTGTCTTACTCAGTTCGCGGAGCTGAGCCTTTAATTGTCCATATGCCATTCTGTAATTAGTGGGCAATTCTGGATGGTTCAGTCTCCACGGAAGTCGTACCCAGTATTGTCCAGATTCAAATTTTACATCTCTCAGGTATTGCTCCTGAGTAAAAGAATCGTCTGGACTTTCTTCATTTACATTTATTCCAATGCTGTATAATTCCCACAATTTATGCACTGGCTCAACACCATCCTCTATGGAAGAATTATACTGGGGCACGATTTCATGAGTAAGACACACAGTTATGTTATTTGTAGTTTTCTCTAGTCATGAATTGTTATTACGAGGAATCCTATCATACATTACATGGCCTCCTGCAGTCTTCAAAAGGGTGACACCACATTTCTTTACCCTACCCTTTACAAAGGAGGCATAATAGTCACTACCTATCAAAATATTTATTGGGCCTACAGAATCATCACTTACACCAGAAGGTGTTAAATTTACATTATGTGAGAGTCTTTTTGTAGCTTTACTAAGCCCTACTGTAGATATTTTCTCTGGAAGTCTATCTACAATTACTGCATTAACACGTTTTTTCTCATTGCCCAACCTGACAGTTACATAAACAGTGTCATACAATTGAGCCCTTTTATCTGAGAGAAAACCAGATAATTTTAAAGCTGTGAGATCTCCCATCTGTACTTTCATACCATCAAGGCATTTACGTTTTATGAAAGTACGCTGGGATCCCTGGTCCAATAATGCATTTACATTTTTTGATTTGTGCATTTTATCATCAATTTTTACCTGTAACACAGGTAAGGCTACTTCAGCAAAACCATCATTATTAACATTAGCAGCAATTTTTACATTAGCTACTGTTGTGTCAGGATTGTCAACATTATCATTATTATCAACATTGTCATATAGACCCTTACACATGACTATATGGTGTCTTCCTTTGTGACATTGATAACAGTTGTTTAATTTGGCATGACAATCCTTTACATTGTGATTACCTAAACACCTGATACATCGGTCAAGTTCCTCCAATCTTTCAACTTTATCATTCCATGAATTGTATGCATTGCAATTCTTAGAAAAATGAGTACCCTTGCAGAAAAGACAATCTTTCTTTTCTCTGACTGGTTTCTTATTAACTGGGCTACTCTTAGGAGGGTACTTATTCTTCTTACCTTGTGAAGAATCATTATTTCTGATTCCTGCTACTTGATATGCACCTATGCAACTCTTTTTAGGAAATTAATTTTGATTATTAACATTGGGATAATTTTTCCCTTTGTGAAACTTGACAGATACCTCAGAGTTAATATGTGTTGCATCTTTAAAATGAGTTGGTTGGCTGGTCTGCAACTGAACAATTAATTCTTGTAGACCTAGTCTTATTTCCTCCAGACCAAAATTACCCTTGTGATATTTGTTCGAGATTCATTCAAGTGTTTTACAGCTTAATTTATTCTGTACTATGACACTCAATAACCAGTCTGATTCCTTCAGATTATATTTATTACTTAAAGTTTTGAGAGTGCTCTCCAGTTTAACTCTAAACTGCTGTAAACCTTTGTAAGTGTGATCTGGAGA
This sequence comes from Cherax quadricarinatus, assembly GCF_038502225.1. Lineage (NCBI taxonomy): Eukaryota > Metazoa > Arthropoda > Malacostraca > Decapoda > Parastacidae > Cherax > Cherax quadricarinatus. The sequence goes on from NW_027196855.1 coordinate 51,078, forward strand.
TTTTAAATTAACAATGATATTCACTAGATCCAACCTACTTTGTTCTATATTACCATAAGTGACTTTCAACAAGTCAACTGCTTCCTTGTAAGAGTCATCTACATTGGGAAAGGCTTGTATCAGTATGTGAGCATCTCCTCTTACCTGTCCTTTCAGGTAAACTAATTTAGTTACACAGGCTAGGTCACTCCTGTCATGCACAGCGGCTTTAAAAATTGACCAAAATTCCTCCCAATTTTCACCAGGATTACATACAGGTAAACATAGTTCTGGGAGTTTTGGCAAAGACATATTATTTGTTGGAGCAGACTGATTAACTGCCTGGTTTACACATTTTAGTTTATTCAAGGCCTGACTTTTACAAGAAAGAATCTTTTCCTCTAATTCATAATACTGATTAATCATGAGATCTATTTCAATCTCATCTACACAGTTTACTAATAAATCTCCTTCATATTTGTTGTAATAATTTGTATGAATCATATCTATTCCGTAAAGCATCTAAATACAATTTTAAATCATCAGTATTCACAGTTTCTTGATTCATTAATTCCAAGCACTTATTATATGCCTTGGTTACATGAAGTTTTCTAACCTGTAGTGATGCTTTCTTTACTCTGTATTCCATATGTTTGTCTTCTACATCAATTTCCTCAATTTCAGCCATGATGCAATGTATTAAATTCAACCCAATCAATAACACTGATTACAACTTACAACACTTGTACAACTTACCTTTGAATAAATCCTAGCTACTTGAGCTTAGCAATTACATGTATAATATAAATTTTAAATGTACATTAATACAAACTTGGCTCATCAAATTTAATATTATACAAATTAATAAATCCTTCCCAGAATTTGGCATAGCAAATTAATATTATACACATTAATATTAGTTACACTTGGCTTATCAATTACACATACACTGATATAAATCTTGGCCAGAATTATCTTGTCAAATTAATATTATACAAATACATTAATATAAATCCTAGCCACTTTGGCTTTGCAAAATTAATATACACATTAAATAGCTACTCTTGGCTTATGAATTACACATACACTTATACACATTAATATAATCTTTAGCCACACTTGACTTATCCAAATTAATATTGTAATAATTATAATCCACTACATATTAAGTAAATTTGTGAACTTAACATCCACCTCCTTCTGTGATTTCACATATAATTATTAAGTAATTAACTAATTAATGACTTCACTAATTACCTCCGGTTCAAGAAGGGCCAACGAGCAAATTAAATGTGGAAAATTGCATTTATCTGAATGTATCATTATGTACATAACAGTAAATGAAAAAAGATAATTATTATTTATCAGTTAGACAAGTAGGAATTTGGGACACCTAGGTCGCAAAAAATGTCCCCCTTCGATACCTACCATTGTCATATCCACAAGTTGCTCTGGACCTATTAATTATAAATAAAAGATACATCCCCAGGGATGCTGGTAAATATATAAATTTGTGGACTGTATATTAAAATTGAAAAAGGATTATATATACACACATTTATATAACAGAAGGAGAATATATCTTAATCATAACACTCACCAATTTGACTGGAGATTAATGTGTCATGTACAGGACCCCCCCTTTTGCCTACATTTATGAAAATTTTACTGGCCAGAAATTAAACATAAATTAGACAACTTATCTGAGGTTCCTGGAGTTGTCCTGTCCTGTCGCCTGATATCTCAAGTTATGCAGGAATGCACATCCAACAATTTCGCCTCCTATTTGAGAGGTGTCAGCCCAATTTTAACCTCTAGAGAACGAAAATTCCTTCCCATTACACTAACGTTGTACCCGATTCAAAAACCAAAATGGCGACTACTCTTCTGCGCAGGCGCAGGCTCAGTTTCCCATTTTCCATAATATAATTTTCATTAAATACAAAATAGGCCATCTATTTACCTATAAATTACCGTATTAACGGAAAATATATACAGTATTTTCCACAAAACCTTTAAGTTAAAAAAAAAAAGAAGAAAGAATGGCAGAACAGAAAACATTTTTTGAGACAACGTTTCTCTAAGGTTCCCAGCTCTTTCATATCTAAGATTGAATTAATAAAAAGTTTGATCGCCATGTGAAACGTAGTTTTCTTAAACTTTTCTAATTTGCTGTGTTGTCTTTGTTATCAGTCAATGATTATTGTACTATAATTTGGCAAGTGACCACGTGAATAATTCTCTCTTGGCTTATTAAAACTATCCCGACCCTGATATGTCATGCAAAACAATACTAAATATATTATGCTAAAATATATGCAAATACAGAAAAGGTGATATTTATAAGAGAGCTTATGTCTATACCTAATATCGCCTAGATAGCTCAGCTGGGAGAGCGTTAGACTGAAGATCTAAAGGTCCCCGGTTCGATCCCGGGTCTGGGCATCATTTTTCTTTATTTAGCAACACACTCGACAATTTCCATACAGTGACTTTGGCTGTGTGACTGTCTCTTAGTAGGATAAATGAATCAGACGGGGATGTAGCTCAGCATTCGACTGCAGATCGAGAGGTCCTTGGTTCAATCCCGGGTATCTCCTTAATGTTTTAAGTGATGCTTACGTGAATTTTTTCAAGCGGAAAGGTGGTTATTGTCACTCACATTCAGATGTCAAGAGTGTATCTCAGACCAATGTCAGTAATCAGACGGTAGCTGCGTCACATATGCTCAAAGAAAATACTACACGTGAATTCAAAGATCCACTATCCATGCCTCTTTCCTCTACTAGTCAACATTTTCCTCTTCTTAATAATTCTTCATTCTCCTCTCCCCTGCTAACCACTACCCTTTCCCTCTCCTCCTTCTTTCCTACAAACAGCTTGAAGGTGAGAGAGACAGTTTTCTCTACCACGTATATATTTCGAAAAAATAAAATTTTATCGGCCTTTTATAGGCATTGTCAGCGAACTTTAGTAATGAGATATTTCACTTTTTTGTTCGATTTCTAATGAGCATAGAAAATATGCAGAAATATACACATTTGAATAATTAGTTGCGATGTTCATCATTTAGTGTTGGGTAAGCAATCGAATATTGTTTTTACTCTAATTCTCCCTTAAACATTTTTTCGATTTTGGGAGTTAAATATTTGATCGGTGCCGTGTGAGGGTTGTCAGGCCTACACAAGCCTAGAATTCTGTTGATGGAGGGTAGGCGGCCGAGAGAATGCAGGTAAAAATATTACTTTCTTGTCAGTTTGATGCCTATTTTGAAGTACTTCCAGTACTCAAGCAGAACAAAATCCAGGCAATTTTCAGAGGTCTTTAATAACCCTTTGTTTGTATCAGTTACGTCGCTCCAAACTCCGCCCATCGTCCCATTTCACCACCGAATCACGTTAATTTGGATATATATATATATATATATATATATATATATATATATATATATATATATATATATATATATATATATATATATATATATATATATATATATATATATATGCAAAACAACCACTGTGAAAGAATAGAGAAATTCCAAGCGCTTTCGTGACTACTCACATTATCAAGGAACAATGAAAGTAAAGCATCCAAGGAAGCTATATAAGGGGTCTGGCCAACACCTCACTATCAGATCCCACAACGGTTAAACACCTGACGCGCGCCGGCCCAACTGGACAGGTCCTTTGCACAACTCACCAACAAACTATTCTACCCAAGAAAATTTAAAAATTATTATTTGTCCAGTGTATTATTAAATTCTTCCCAAATTCTATTAATTATAAATGGATCTAATTTATATAAACCAAAGGAAATATTCATATTATTGTCAAAACTGCTTTTTATGAAACAAGATTCAATTATATTCCTGTCGACCATGGACTTGCCTGATACTACTTTCTCAACTTTTTGAAAACCAATTGGATGGTTAAAATCTCTTAAATGAATAAATAGAGCATTGGAATCTTGTCCAGTTCTAATGCTATATTTATGTTGTTTTAATCTTAGTTCGAGATTTTTACCAGTTTGACCGTAATAAATTTTATCGCAAATTTTACAAGGAATCTTATAGACACGTCCTTCAGCATTTTGGGGGTAATTCTTTATCAAAAGTTTTTTTACTATATCAAGATTTTTGAATACAACTTTAATATCAAAAGTCTTAAGAAGAGAAGGCATGTCAACCAAGTTTTCATGGTAAGGGAGAACCAACATATTTTTAGTTGAATAAAGCTGGTTGTCCCTTTTTGGATTGTTAAAAGTATTTCTAGCAACTTTAAAAGATTTATCAATTATATTTCTTGGGTATTTTAAATCATAACCTATTTCATAAATTTTGGATATTTCCTCATCTATGAACTCAGGACTACAAATTCGTAAAGCTCTCAAAAACATTGATGAGAAAACAGACAGTTTGACTCTATCTTGATGCGAGGAATAATAGTGGACATAGGAACAGTTATTTGTAGGTTTTCTGTAAATTTTAAATTTGAATTCATTATTACCCTTAATAATTAAAACATCTATAAAAGGCAATGAGTTATTTTCTTCAAACTCAACAGCAAAGTTTATAGAATGGGCTAAGTTATTTAATTTTCCAAGGAAATGGTGTATATCTACATTTTTTGGCATAAGACACAAAATATCATCAACATAACTGAACCATTTAGCTCTATTAGGGAGGATTGTGTTAAGCAACCTTGTTTCAAAAAATTCCATGTATAGGTTACTATGAACAGGTGAAAGAGAATTTCCCATTGCCATACCAAACTTCTGAGTGGAAAACTTATTAAATACAAATTTTGCATCAATAATGCAAAGTTTAATAAGTTTAATGATAGTAGGAACTTGCAATGGTAAATCATAGTTAACGAGTTCTTCAGATAAGAAACTTAATAAATCATCAACAGGAACTTTCGTAAACAAGGAAGTAACATCAAAACTAACCATGTTAAAATCATTTAAGTCAGTCAAGGAGCTTAATTTATCAACCAAGTCTATGTTGTTTTTAACATTAAAGTTAGAAATTTTGCCAACAATAGGGCTCAAAATATCAACAAGCCATTTGTATAATTTATATGAAACTGACCCTATGGAGCTAATAATTGGTCTGACTGGATTCCCTGGTTTGTGTTTTTATTAGTCCATACATGTAAGGTAAAGATGGATTAGTGGAAGTAAATTGTTTGACTAATTCATCTTTGCCTTTCAGTAGAAGTTTTATTGTTTTATTGAAATTGCTGTTAACAGTTTCTAGGGGACTTTTCCTAAGTTTAGAATAGGTTTCAGTATCATCTAAGAGATCATTCATTTTTTCTTGGTAATCATTTTCTTCCATAATTACTATTGCATTTATTTTGTCTGCTTTAGTAAGGCACAAATTTTTATTGTTATTAAGTGTATCATGAGACTTAAAGATTCTTTGAGGGCAATTTGGAATGTTTGGTTTTAACATAGAGCTATATACCATTCCTTTACTAATACTTATTTCATCAGAGGATAAATCAGAAAATTTTTCAAAGTTACAAAAGGCTTTTGCAATTTCAACATTATTAAGTTTTTTTGAAGTTGCAAAACTTAGGCCAAAACCTAGAGCAGCAGTTGTATGTTTGTCTAAAATTTCACCTGATAAGTTAATTACAAAACTTTTATTAGCATGCTTTGTTCAATCACAATTTTCAATTAAAATGTCTAATTTTCTTTGTAGTTTGCTCTTGAGTTCATTACAAATTCTTCTGAGTTTATTATAACAATGATCCAACATACTGTGTTTCCATTCTGATGGAATGGCCTGATTAAAAGAGTATTTTTTGTTACTCAATATTTTGAATGCTTCCTTCTCCTGTATTTTAGTAATTTCAATATGTTTCTGAAGAATAATTCTCACAAAATCATCAAAAGGACGATCTCTCATGTCAAGGAGTCTATTGGGTAAAAGAGACTTGGGCAGAACCTGTTCATTTAAAATTTAAAAAAAAAAATAAGTCGAATTTTTAACTTGTGGGACTTGATCAGTGCAGAAGAAAACTGTGAAACAAAAGATATATGATTAGGAAAGCTTATCGAGAACATTCTGAAGAGTCGTGTGGTATCCATTAATGCAAGAAGATCACAGTAAACAGGTGATTTCAGAATATGCTAAGCAACCACTCTGAAAGAATAGAGAAATTCCAAGCGCATTCGTGACTACTCACTTTATCAAGGAACTATGAAAGTAAAGCATCCAAGGAAGCTATATAAGGGGTCTAGCCAACACCTCACTATCAGATCCCACAACGGTTAAACACCTGACGTGCGCCGGCCCAACTGGACAAGTCTTTTGCACAACTCACCAACAAACAAACTATTCTACCCAAGAAAATTTAAAAATTATTATTTGTCCAGTGTGTTATTAAATTCTTCCCAAATTCTATTAATTATAAATGGATCTAATTTATATAAACCAAAGGAAATATTCATATTATTGTCAAAACTGCTTTTTATGAAACAAGATTCAATTATATTCCTGTCGACCATGGACTTGCTTGATACCTCTTTCTCAACTTTTTGAAAATCATTTGGATGGTTAAAATCTCTTACATAAATAAATAGAGCATTGGAATCTTGTCCAGTTCTAATGCTATATTTATGTTGTTTTAATCTTAGTTTGAGATTTTTACCAGTTTGACCGTAATAAACTTTATCGCAAATTTTACAAGGAATCTTATAGATACATCCATCAACATTTTTTGGGGAATTCTTTATCAAAAGTTTTTTTACTGTATCAACATTTTTTAATACAACTTTAATATTAAAAGTCTTAAGAAGAGAAGGCATATCAACCAAGTTTTCATGGTAAGGGAGAACCAACATATTTTTAGTTGAATAAGGCTGGTTGTCCCTTTTTGGATTGTAAAAAGTATTTCTAGCAACTTTAAAAGATTTATCAATTACATTTCTTGGGTATTTTAAATCATTACCTATTTCATAAATTTTGGATATTTCCTCATCTACGAACTCAGGACTACAAATTCGTAAAGCTCTCAAAAACATTGATGAGAAAACAGACAGTTTGACTCTATCTTGATGCGAGGAATAATAGTGGACATAGGAACAGTTATTTGCAGGTTTTCTGTAAATTTTAAATTTGAATTCATTACTACCCTTAATAATTAAAACATATAGAAAAGGCAATGAGTTATTTTCTTCAAACTCAACAGTAAAGTTTATAGAATGGGCTAAGTTATTTAATTTTCCAAGGAAATGGTGTATATCTACATTTTTGAGCGTAAGTCACAAAATATTATCAACATATCTGAACCATTTAGCTCTATTAGGGAGGATTGTGTTAAGCAACCTTGTTTCAAAAAATTCCATGTATAGGTTACTAAGAACAGGTGAAAGAGGATTTCCCATTGCCATACCAAACTTCTGAGTGTAAAACTTATCATTAAATACAAATTTTGCATCAACAATGCAAAGTTTAATAAGTTTAATGATAGTAGGAACTGGCAATGGTAAATCATAGTTAACGAGTTCTTCAGATAAGAAACTTAATAAATCATCAACAGGAACTTTCGTAAACAAGGAAGTAACATCAAAACTAACCATGTTAAAATCATTTAAGTCAGTCAAGGAGCTTAATTTATCAACCAAGTCGATGTTGTTTTTAACATTAAAGTTAGAAATTTTGCCAACAATAGGGCTCAAAATATCAACAAGCCATTTGGATAATTTATATGAAAGTGACCCTATGGAGCTAATAATTGGTCTGACTGGATTCCCTGGTTTGTGTGTTTTTATTAGTCCATACATGTAAGGTAAAGATGGATTAGTGGAAGTAAATTGTTTGACTAATTCATCTTTGCCTCTCAGTAGAAGTTTTATTGTTTTATTGAAATTGCTGTTAACGGTTTCTAGGGGATTTTTCCTAAGTTTAGAATAAGTTTCAGTATCATCTAAGAGATTATTCATTTTTTCTTGGTAATCATTTTCTTTCATAATTACTATTGCATTTATTTTGTCTGCTTTAGTAAGGCGCAAATTTTTATTGTTATTAAGTGTATCATAAGACTTAAAGAATCTTTGAGGGCAATTGGGAATGTTTGGTTTTAACATAGAGCTATATACCATTCCTTTACTAATATTAATTTCATCAGAGGATAAATCAGAAAATTTCTCAAAGTTACAAAAGGCTTTTGCAATTTCAACATTATTAAGTTTTTTTGAAGTTGCAAAACTTAGGCCAAAAACTAGAGCAGCAGTTGTATGTTTGTCTAAAATTTCATCTGATAAGTTAATTACAAAATTGTTATTAGCATCCTTTTTCCAATCACTATTTTCAATTAAAATGTCTAATTTTCTTTGTAGTTTGCTCTTGAGTTCATTACAAATTCTTCTGAGTTTATTATAGCAATGATCCAACATACTGTGTTTCCATTCTGATGGAATGGCCTGATTAAAAGAGTATTTTTCGTTTCTCAATATTTTGATATTTTGAGCCCTATTATTGGGAAAATTTCTAACTTTAATGTTAAAAACAACATAGACTTGGCTGATAAATTAAGCTCCTTGACTGACTTAAATGATTTTTACATGGTTAGTTTTGATGTTACTTCCTTGTTTACGAAAGTTCCTGTTGATGATTTATTAAGTTTCTTATCTGAAGAACTCGTTAACTATGATTTACCATTGACAGTTCCTACTATCATTAAACTTATTAAACTTTGCATTGTTGATGCAAAATTTGTATTTAATGATAAGTTTTACACTCAGAAGTTTGGTATGGCAATGGGAAATCCTCTTTCACCTGTTCTTAGTAACCTATACATGGAATTTTTTGAAACAAGGTTGCTTAACACAATCCTCCCTAATAGAGCTAAATGGTTCAGATATGTTGATGATATTTTGTGTCTTATGCCCAAAAATGTAGATATACACCATTTCCTTGGAAAATTAAATAATTTAGCCCATTCTATAAACTTTACTGTTGAGTTTGAAGAAAATAACTCATTGCCTTTTCTAGATGTTTTAATTATTAAGGGTAATAATGAATTCAAATTTAAAATTTACAGAAAACCTACAAATAACTGCTCCTATGTCCACTATTATTCCTCGCATCAAGATAGAGTCAAACTGTCTGTTTTCTCATCAATGTTTTTGAGAGCTTTACGAATTTGTAGTCCTGAGTTCATAGATGAGGAAATATCCAAAATTTATGAAATAGGTAATGATTTAAAATACCCAAGAAATGTAATTGATAAATCTTTTAAAGTTGCTAGAAATACTTTTTACAATCCAAAAATGGACAACCTGCCTTATTCAACTAAAAATATGTTGGTTCTCCCTTACCATGAAAACTTGGTTGATATGCCTTCTCTTCTTAAGTTTTTTAATATTAAAGTTGTATTCAAAAATCTTGATACAGTAAAAAAAACTTTTGATAAAGAATTCCCCCCAAAATGCTGATGGATGTGTCTATAAGATTCCTTGTAAAATTTGCGATAAAGTTTATTACGGTCAAACTGGTAAAAATCTCGAACTAAGATTAAAACAACATAAATATAGCATTAGAACTGGACAAGATTCCAATGCTCTATTTATTCATGCAAGAGATTTTAACCATCCAATTGATTTTCAAAAAGTTGAGAAAGTAGTATCAAGCAAGTCCATGGTCGACAGGAATATAATTGAATCTTGTTTCATAAAAAGCAGTTTTGACAATAATATGAATATTTCCTTTGGTTTATATAAATTAGATCCATTTATAATTAATAGAATTTGGGAAGAATTTAATAATACACTGGACAAATAATAATTTTTAAATTTTCCTGGGTAGAATAGTTTGTTGGTGAGTTGTGCAAAGGACCTGTCCAGTTGGGCCGGCGCGCGTCAGATGTTGAACCGTTGTGGGATGTGATAGTGAGGTGTTGGCCAGACCCCTTATATAGCTTCCTTGGATGCTTTACTTTCATAGTTCCTTGATAATGTGAGCAGTCACGAAAGCGCTTGGAATTTCTCTATTCTTTCAGAGTGGTTGTTTTGCATATTCTGAAATCACCTGTTTACTGTGATCTTATTGCATATATATATATATATATATATATATATATATATATATATATATATATATATATATATATATATATATATATATATATATATAAGATCACAGTAAACAGGTGATTTCAAAATATGCAAAACAACCACTCTGAAAGAATAGAGAAATTCCAAGCGCTTTCGTGACTACTCACATTATCAAGGATCTATGAAAGTGAAGCATCCAAGGAAGCTGGCCGGACCTCTTATATAGCTTCCCTGGATGCTTGACTTTCATAGTTCCTTGATAATGTGAGTAGTCACGAAAGCGCTTGGAATTTCTCTATTCTTTCAGAGTGGTTGTTTTGCATATATATATATATATATATATATATATATATATATATATATATATATATATATATATATATATATATATATATATATATATATATATATATATATATATATTTAGGTAGTAGGTTGGTAGACAGCAACCACCCAGGGAAGTACTACCGTCCTGCCAGATGACTGTGAAACAAAAACCTGTAACTGTTTTGCATGATGGTAGGATTGCTGGTTTCTTTTTCTGTCTCATAAACACGCTAAGATAACAGGGATATCTTGCTACTCCTACTTACACTTTGGTCACACTTCACAGACACGCACATGCATATATATATATACATACATCTAGGTTTTTCTCCTTTTTCTAAATAGCTCTTGTTCTTTTTTATTTCTTCTATTGTCCATGGGGAAGTGGAAAAGAATCTTTCCTCCGTAAGCCATGCGTGTCGTATGAGGCGACTAAAATGCCGGGAGCAATGGGCTAGTAACCCCTTCTCCTGTATACAATTACTAAAAAAGAGAAGAAGAAAAACTTTATAAAACTGGGTTGCTTAAATTTGCGTGGATGTAGTGAGGATGACAAGAAACAGATGATTGCTGATGTTATGAATGAAAAGAAGTTGGATGTCCTGGCCCTAAGCGAAACAAAGCTGAAGGGGGTAGGAGAGTTTCAGTGGGGGGAAATAAATGGGATTAAATCTGGAGTATCTGAGAGAGTTAGAGCAAAGGAAGGGGTAGCAGTAATGTTAAATGATCAGTTATGGAAGGAGAAAAGAGAATATGAATGTGTAAATTCAAGAATTATGTGGATTAAAGTAAAGGTTGGATGCGAGAAGTGGGTCATAATAAGCGTGTATGCACCTGGAGAAGAGAGGAATGCAGAGGAGAGAGAGAGATTTTGGGAGATGTTAAGTGAATGTATAGGAGCCTTTGAACCAAGTGAGAGAGTAATTGTGGTAGGGGACTTGAATGCTAAAGTAGGAGAAACTTTTAGAGAGGGTGTGGTAGGTAAGTTTGGGGTGCCAGGTGTAAATGATAATGGGAGCCCTTTGATTGAACTTTGTATAGAAAGGGGTTTAGTTATAGGTAATACATATTTTAAGAAAAAGAGGATAAATAAGTATACACGATATGATGTAGGGCGAAATGACAGTAGTTTGTTGGATTATGTATTGGTAGATAAAAGACTGTTGAGTAGACTTCAGGATGTACATGTTTATAGAGGGGCCACAGATATATCAGATCACTTTCTAGTTGTAGCTACACTGAGAGTAAAAGGTAGATGGGATACAAGGAGAATAGAAGCATCAGGGAAGAGAGAGGTGAAGGTTTATAAACTAAAAGAGGAGGCAGTTAGGGTAAGATATAAACAGCTATTGGAGGATAGATGGGCTAATGAGAGCATAGGCAATGGGGTCGAAGAGGTATGGGGTAGGTTTAAAAATGTAGTGTTAGAGTGTTCAGCAGAAGTTTGTGGTTACAGGAAATGGTCGACAGGAATATAATTGAATCTTGTTTCATAAAAAGCAGTTTTGACAATAATATGAATATTTTCTTTTGTTTATATAAATTAGATAAATTTATAATTAATAGAATTTGGGAAGAATTTAATAATACACTGGACAAATAATAATTTTTAAATTTTCTTGGGTAGAATAGTTTGTTGGTGAGTTGTGCAAAGGACCTGTCCAGTTGGGCCGGCGCGCGTCAGATGTTGAACCGTTGTGGGATCTGATAGTGAGGTGTTGGCCAGACCCCTTATATACCTTCCTTGGATGCTTTACTTTCATAGTTCCTTGATAATGTGAGCAGTCACGAAAGCGCTTGGAATTTCTCTATTCTTTCAGAGTGGTTGTTTTGCATATTCTGAAATCACCTGTTTACTGTGATCTTATTGCATATATATATATATATATATATATATATATATATATATATATATATATATATATAGCGGTGTGATAATAAAAAAAAATAAAAAAATATATATATATATAATTTAGCACGTCGGCCATATCCTACCGAGGCAGGATGACTAAAATAGAAAGAAAAACCCCAAAAGAAAGAAAAAACTTTCATCGTCATTCAACACTTTCACCATCATTCAAACATAATCAATGTCTTTTCAGAGGCGCTTAGATACGACAGTTTAGATGTCACTCCAAACAGCCAATATCCCAAACCCCTCCTTTAAAGTGCAGGCATTGTACTTCCCACCTCCAGGACTCAAGTCCGGCTAACTGGTTTCCTTGAATCCCATTACGAAATATTACCCTGCTCACACTCCAATAGCCCGTCAGGTGTCAAAAACCATTCGTCTCCAATCATTCCTTTCCAACACGTTCACACTCGCTTGCTGGAAGCCCAAGCCCCTCGCACACAAAACCTCCTTTACTCCCCTCCCTCCAACCTTTCCTAGGATGACCCTTACCCCGCCTTCCTTCCTCTACATATTTATATGCTCTCCAAGTCATTCTACTTTGTTCCAGCCTCTCTAAATGACCAAACCACCTCAACAGCCCCATTTCAGCCCTCTAACTGATTTTTTTAGTAACTTCACACTCCTAATTTCCACACTACAAATTTACAGCACAGTTGCCCATAGACACGACATCTTCACTGCCTCCAGCCTCTTCCTTGCTGCAGCATTTACAGCCCATGCTTCACACCAATACAAGAGTGTTAGTACCACTATACTCTCGTACATTTCCTTCTTTGCCTTCTTGGATAATGTTTTTTGTGTCCACAGATACCTCAAAACACCACTCACTTTTTTTTCCTTCATCAGTTCTATGGTTAATTTCATCCTTCATAAACCCTTTCGCTGAGAAGTCAACTCCCTAATCTCTAAACATATTCACTTCTTCCATACTTCCTCTCTCCAATGTAATATCCAATTTTTCTTTATCTAAATCGTTTGATACCCTCATCACCTTGCTCTTATCTATGTTCGCATTCAACTTTCTACCTTTACACACTCGCCCAAGCTCGTCCACTAACCTTTGCAACTTGTCTATAGAGTCTCCCAAAAGCACAGTATCATTAGCAAACTTTTCTATTTTGCTATTTTGTCTTTGTTATCAGTCAGTGATATTGTACTATAATTTGACAAGTGACCACGTGAATAATTCTCTCTTGGATTATTAATACTATCCCGACCCTGATATGTCATACAAAACTATTCAAAATATAACATGCTAAAATATATGTAAATACAGAAAAGGTGATATTTATAAGAGAGCTTATGTCTATATCTACTATCGCCTAGATAGCTCAGCTGGGAGAGCGTTAGACTGAAGATCTAAAGGTCCCCGGTTCGATCCCGGGTCTGGGCATGATTTTTCTTTATTTAGCAACACTCGACAATTTCCATACAGTGACTTTGGCTGTGTGACTGTCTCTTAGTAGGATAAATGAATCAGACGGGGGTGTAGCTCAGTGGTAGAGCATTCGACTGCAGATCGAGAGGTCCTTGGTTCAATCCCGGGCATCCCCTTAATGTTGTTTTGAGTGATGCTTACGTGAATCTTTTCTAGCGGAAAGGTGGTTATTGTCACTCACATTCAGATGTCAAGAGTTTTCCACAGATCAACGTTGGTAATCACACGGTAGCTGTGTTACATATGTACAAAGAATATACTGCACGTGAATTCAAAGATCCTTTAACAACAACAACAGAGTTTAGGTAAGACTCCAGGTGGGGTGAGCTGGGAAAACGGAATAGGCGAAGAATAGCATTAGAGAGGAGAGTCCACAGTTGAAGAGAAAGTGCCAGCAGCTAGGCGCTCGTGGTACAGAATGGAGAAGCAGTAGTAGCAGGCTCAGTTGCAACGGTCTTGAGGTGGTTGGAGGTCTCCAGTGTTGAAAAGCTGGCAGCTGGTTAGGCCGCAGGACAGGGTAGGCAGGTAGGAACATCAGAGGGAAGCCCACTAGTGGTGTTATATGACGTGATTAAGGTGGCAGGTTTGTAGAGGAGCCATTTTCTAATTTTTTGAGAGGTGGTAAAGTTTTGTCTTGTTACCACATGTGAAAAGTAGAGGCTTGATGAATTCCAGAACTTGGGTGAGTGTGAAGTGAAGAGGTGGTCAGCAGGCATACTTGACTGTTGCAGCTCAGTGCAGGTCATGGTGTCAGCATTCCATGGAGAAGTGAAGAAGGAAAGGTTTTCCCATGACGGTGTTCTGGAGTCATCAGTATGTTCTTATGAAGTGGATTCAGTAGGCGAGTATACAATGGTACTAGCAAGTGACTAAGGGTCGACAGGAGCAGTCGAGAGGTGTAATGGTGGTGTAACAGCAGGTTGGGTGACGTAGGAGACTGTGGTTGAGGCAGCATGAGCAGCGTTGTCGGCGGTGGAGGTGGTTGTGGAAGTTTCAGGAACAGTTGCTTGGGCAGAAGGCATCGGCAGGATGTCAGCTGAAGATGTAGAGTCCGGGAAAACGAAGGCAGGCATGTTTAAGACGGAACAGTTCGTTTATGGTGGTGTTGAGAGTGCCGGGGTTGGCTGTATTAGCAAGGTGCGCTTACACCATGCAACACAGTACCTTGGAGGTAGCTGCGTCCCGAAGTAGAGAGAGGGAGTTGCTGGGTAGAGAGGACTGTTGTGCGGCTTGAAGAATTCTAATGGTGTCAGATTCGAGTTTTGTTGTGGCTGTATATGTCGGCGATTTGGGGCTGCTCTTTTTAGCTTGTTTGATTTTCTTAGACAGTAGGCAGGAGCAGTAGAGATGTGAAGACGATGTAGTCAGTCCATCACCCTTGAAGTCGTAGATTTGAGGTTGTCAGTCCCTCAGCCTGAAACAATCTGAACGTCAAGCGACAGTGTGGAGACTTATATACTGTCGGAAGGAGAGGTACAGAGTAGTAGTAGTAGAGAGAATGTTGTCACTGAGAGGTCACGTCCCTCTCAGAACAAACAATTCTCACTTGAAAAAGTTGTCCAAGGTGTTTTCTGTTCTGTACCAAGATGCCATTGTGTTGCAGTGTCTGACAGAGTGAATATCAAAATGGTATACATTAACGACAGGTTGGTAGGTAAGACACATGGGCAGCAGTTAGGCAACTTTATTCCGAAACGTTTCGCCTACACAGTAGGCTTCCTCAGTCGGGTACAGGAAGTAGGCAGGAACAGTGAGAATTGTTTGATCTGAGAGGAACGTGACCTCTCAGTGGCTACATTCTCTCTACTACTACTCTGCACCTCTCTTTCCGACAGTATATAAGTCTCCACACTGTCGCTTGATGTTCAGATTGTTTTAGACTATGGAATAGAACTCTTCTCCAGGCTGAGGGACTGACAACCTCAAATCTACGACTTCAAGGGTGATGGACTGATTACATCGTCTTCACATCTCTACTGCTCCTGCCTACTTCCTGTACCCGACTGAAGAAGTGATAATGTGAGAGCATCTCACTTTCAAAGATCACAACAATGCATTTCCCACATCTGCTAGGGAAATGATGGTATCTATAATGAGAGCCTTCAAAACTAGAGATGCCAGGCTCATAATTATTCTCTTCAAATCGCTTGTTCTTTCTAGGCTGGAATATTGCTGTACACTAATGGCCTCTTTCAAGGCTGGCGAAATTGCACACCTTGAGAATATACAGAGAACTTTCGTGGCACATTTAAGTACGATAAAGCACCTACATTCCTGGGAACAGTTGAAGTCCCTTGATTTGTGCTCCCTAGATCGTGGGCGACAAAACTATATGAAAATATATACTTAGAATATCCTAGAGCGACTAGTCTGCACATGAAAATCACTCCCTACCAAACCAAAAGACTCGGCAGAAGATGCAAATCCCCACCCTCATTGAAAAGTAGGGACGCCACGAGTAGTTTAAGAAACACTACAATAAGTGTCAGGAGCCAAAGACTGTTCAACTGCCTCCCAACATAAGAACATAAGAACATAAGAACGAAGGAACACTGCAGAAGGCCTACTGGCCCATGCGAGGCAGGTCCAAGTCCCTACCGGCTTAAGCCAATGCACCCAACCTAGTCAGGTCAGGTCACATTGACTTAAGGGAGGAACACGGCAACCGACCTGTTAGCACAAGCTATCAGGTCTAACTCACACCCACCCACATCTACTCATGTATTTATCCAACCTATTTTTAAAGCTACACAACGTTCTGGCCTCTATAACGGTACTTGGGAGTTTGTTCCACTCATCCACAACTCTATTACCAAACCAGTACTTTCCTATATCCCTCCTGAATCTGAATTTTTCCAACTTAAAACCATTGCTGCGAGTCCTGTCTAGGCTAGATATTTTCAGCACACTATTTACATCCCCTTTATTTATTCCTGTCTTCCACTTATAAACCTCAATCATATCCCCCCTAATTCTACGTCTTTCTAGAGAGTGCAGTTTCAGGGCCCTTAGTCTATCCTCATAGGGAAGGTTTCTGATACATGGGATCATCTTTGTCATCCTCCTTTGTACATTTTCCAGAGAATTTATATCCATTCTGTAATACGGTGACCAAAACTGTGCAGCATAATCTAAATGAGGCCTAACCAAGGATGTATAGAGTTGAAGAACAACCTGAGGACTCCTATTATTTATGCTTCTTGATATGAAGCCAAGGATTCTATTAGCTTTATTGCGAACACTTATGCACTGTTGTCTTGGTTTCAGATTACTGCTAACCAGAACTCCTAAATCTTTTTCGCAATCCGTAATATTAAGATCTACATTATTTAGTTTATATGTGGCATGGTTATTGTCCTGTCCAACATTTAGAACTTTGCATTTGTCTATATTAAACTGCATCTGCCACTTCTCCGACCACTGCATCAGTCTATTCAAATCTTCCTGGAGTGCTCGAATGTCCTCGTCAGAATGAATTCGACGGCCTATTTTGGTGTCATCGGCAAACTTGCCGATGTCGCTCTTTATGCCCTCATCTATGTCGTTTATGTAGATTGTGAACAGCAGGGGGCCCAACACTGACCCCTGTGGAACACCGCTCGTGACGCTTCCCCACTCTGATTTCTCCCCATTTATGCAAACTCTCTGCTGCCTATTTGTCAACCATGCCTCTATCCAGGAAAAAATTTCTCCTCCTATTCCATGTGCTTTAATTTTCCTCAATAGTCTCTGATGTGGGACCCTGTCAAAAGCCTTACTGAAGTCCATATACACAATATCATATTCATTACCATGATCTACCTCCTCAAATACCTTAGTGAAAAAAGTTAATAAATTCGTAAGGCAGGAACGCCCCTTTGTAAAACCATGCTGAGATTCGTTGATTAATTTATGCTTTTCAAGGTGGCTACGAACTGCCTCGGCAATTATTGATTCCATAAATTTTCCCACTATGGAGGTTAGGCTTATTGGTCTATAGTTCGAAGCTAAGGACCTGTCACCTGTTTTGAAAATAGGTATCACATTTGCCATTTTCCACTTATCTGGCACCATGCCAGGGGATTATCAATAGGCCTCTGGATGTCTCCAAGGAGCTGGACAGGCACCTAAAGTAGTACCTGACCAGCGGGGTTGTGGTTCGAACGTCGGTTTCCTTTCTGTTAGCAGTAACAGCCTGGTTGATCAGGCCCTGATCCACCGTGAGGCATGGTCACTGACTTAGCCGCAGGGACGTTGGCCCCCGAAACCCCTCCAGGTATACTCCAGGTATTTTAGATCATTTCCTATTTTATATATTAACAAAATTTCCTAGTCTATGAACTCTGGGCTGCAAATGAGCAGATCCTATAAAAAACATGGACGAGAATACAGAAAATTGAACTGTCATGATGTGAAGAAAAATAGTTTACATAAAAACAGTTACTTGTTGGTTTTTCTCTACATTTTAGATTTAAATTCTTCACATCATGTTGATTCACAGATGTTGGTTCCTTCAACCTTCCCACAACTAAAGTTAGGCTGACTGGACTATGATTTGAATCTAAGGACTATCTACCTCATTTTTAACTATTTCTCACTTTCTATCTCATTTTTCACTATTCGGTTCGAGTGCATACAACTTGGGTCTTGTTCTAGGAGACGCAGTATCCTGCAATGGCTTAATGAACATAAAATGAAGACACATTTGGCTGACAATCAAATGATCGGTGACAAGTTATGGGCGAGTCGAGACAGAGAGCAATCTACTTACACCTGCTGTACATACTTACATGTAGTAGAAAATGATAGATGCTAACCAGTATCCAGGGAAAATGACCCAGGAAATTATCTACACTGCTTCACATTTCTTGCTTTTCTAAGGTTAATAAGCCTCTAAGCTTTACTTGTTTTTCCCAAACATTACAGCAGAGGCTGGTAAGAGAGTAACAGCATCACGGCCTAGATAGCTCAGCTGGGAGAGCGTTAGACTGAAGATCTAAAGGTCCCCGGTTCGATCCCGGGTCTGGGCAGGATTTATATTTAGTGGCGCACATGAATGTTCCAACAATGTGATTTTTATCAGTCTGACTTCCTCTTGCTATGATGGATAAAGCCAGTGGGGGTGTAGCTCAGTGGTAGAGCATTCGACTGCAGATCGAGAGGTCCCTGGTTCAATCCCGGGCATCCCCTCTCTCTGGTTTTAAATGAAGTGAACCTAATATTGTCTAGTGTGTAGACAGAACGTGTTATTCATATTCACAGTTGTTAGACAGTCGCTATGTCATATTCATGGCTCTTACAAGGAAATTGTGAATAAAAAACAGACCCCTTTTCCTTGAATCTCTTCTCTTCCCTTTTCAAATCGCCTCTCATAAGAACATAAGAACATAAGAAAGGAGGAACACTGCAGCAGGCCTGTTGGCCCATACTAGGCAGGTCCTTTACAATTCATCCCACTAACAAACATTTGACCAACCCAATTTTCAATGCCACCCAAGAAACAAGCTCCGATGTGCAAGTCCCTCTCAAATCCAACCCCTCCCACACATGTACTTATCCAACCTAAATTTGAAACTACCCAAAGTCCTAGCCTCAATAACCCAACTAGGTAGACTGTTCCACTCATCAACTACCCTATTTCCAAACCAATACTTTCCTATGTCCTTTCTAAATCTAAACTTATCTAATTTAAATCCATTACTGCGGGTTCTTTCTTGGAGAGATATCCTCAAGATCTTGTTAATATCCCCTTTATTAATACCTATCTTCCACTTATACACTTCGATCAGGTCTCCCCTCATTCTTCGTCTAACAAGTGAATGTAACTTAAGAGTCTTCAATCTTTCTTCATAAGGAAGATTTCTAATGCTATGTATTAATTTAGTCATCCTACGCTGAATGTTTTCTAACGAATTTATGTCCATTCTGTAATATGGAGACCAGAATTGAGCTGCATAATCTATGTGAGGCCTTACTAATGATGTATAAAGCTGCAGTATGACCTCTGGACTTCTGTTGCTTACACTTCTTGATATAAATCCCAGTAATCTATTTGCCTTATTACGTACGCTTAGGCATTGCTGTCTTGGTTTAAGGTTGCTGCTTACCATAACCCCCAAGTCCTTTTCGCAATCTGTATGGCTAAGTTCTACATTATTTAACTTATAAGTGCTAGGGTTATGGACACTCCCGAGCTTCAGAACCTTGCATTTATCTACATTGAACTGCATCTGCCACTTTTCTGACCAAGAGTAGAGTTTGTCTAAATCCTCCTGAAGTTCCCTAACATCTACGTTTGAATCAATTATCCTACCTATCTTCGTGTCATCGGCGAATTTGCTCATATCACTAGTAATTCCTTCATCAAGATCATTGATATATATTATAAACAACAACGGGCCCAAGACTGATCCCTGTGGAACGCCACTTGTTACTGATCCCCACTCGGATTTAACCCCATTTATGGACACTCTCTGCTTCCTGTCTGTGAGCCATGATTCGATCCACGAGAGCACCCTTCCCCCAATGCCATGAGCTGCTACTTTCTTCAACAGTCTTTGGTGCGGAACTCTATCAAATGCCTTACTAAAATCTAAGTAAACAATATCAAATTCTTTATCGTGGTCAACAGCCTCAAAAGCTTTACTGAAGAAAGTTAATAAATTAGTTAGACAAGACCGGCCTCTTGTGAATCCATGCTGAGTATCCTTAATCAAGCTATGCTTATCGAGATGGCTTCTTATAATCTCAGCTATAATTGACTCTAGTAATTTGCCTACAATTGAGGTCAGGCTTATTGGGCGGTAATTTGACGGTAACGACTTGTCCCCTGTTTTAAAAATAGGAATTACATTAGCCATCTTCCACATATCAGACACTACACCTGTTTGAAGAGATAAATTAAAAATATTAGTTAATGGTTCACAGACTTCCATTTTGCATTCCTTAAGAACCCTTGAAAAAACCTCATCAGGACCCGGTGACTTATTTTGCTTCAGTCGGTCTATCTGCTTCACAACCATTTCACTAGTGACTGTGATGTTACATAATTTATCTTCTTCTGATCCACTATAAAAATTAATTACCTGAATATTATTAGTGTCTTCCTGTGTAAAAACCGAGAGAAAATAATTATTTAAAATCGAGCACATTTCATTCTCTTTGTCAGTAAGATGCCCATAGTTATTTTTAAGGGGACCTATCTTATCTCTGACTTTTGTTCTATAGACCTGGAAAAAACTTTTTGGGTTAGTTTTAGAATCCCTAGCAACTTTAATTTCATAGTCCCTTTTAGCTTTTCTTATCCCCTTTTTAATGTCCCTCTTAATGTCAATATACTGATTCATAAGATGACCCTCGCCTCTTTTGATACGCCTATAAATTCCTTTCTTATGCCCTAGTAGATATTTCAGCCTATTATTCATCCATTTTGGGTCATTTCTATTTGATCTAATTTCCTTATAAGGGATAAACGTTCTTTGAGCAGCATGTATTGTGTTCAGAAAACTGTCATATTGATAGCTCTCTTCGTTATCCCAGTCAACAGATGATAAGTGTTCTCTAAGCCCATCGTAATCTGCTAAGCGAAAATCTGGGACTGTTACTGAGTTATCCCTACTATCATACTTCCATTCAATTCTAAATGTAATTGATTTGTGGTCGCTAGCACCCAGTTCCTCTGAAACTTCTAAATTATTAACAAGGGATTCATTGTTTGCCAGAACTAAGTCAAGCAGGTTATTACCCCTTGTAGGTTCTGTCACAAACTGCTTCAAAAAACAATCCTGAACTACTTCTAAGAAATCGTATGATTCTAAATTCCCAGTCAAGAAATTCCAATCAATATGACTAAAGTTAAAGTCTCCTAGAATTACTACATTATCGTGCCTTGTGGCCCTAACAATTTCCTCCCATAGTAGTCTCCCCTGGTCCCTATCTAAATTTGGGGGACGGTATATCACACCTAAAATTAATTTTTCATGCCCCTCTGAAAATTCTATCCAAACAGACTCTGTATGTGTTACTTCAGACTTAATACCCGTTTTTATGCAACAGTTCAAGCGATCTCGGACATACAATGCCACCCCACCCCCCTTCCCGATACTTCTATCTACTTGGAACAATTTAAAACCCTGAATGTGACATTCTGCAGGCATGTCCCGACTTTTTGAATTAAACCACGTCTCAGTAATGGCAAATACATCTATGTTACCTGCACTAGCAACTAGTCTCAACTCGTCCATCTTATTCCTAGCACTGCGACTATTTGTGTAATAAATATTTAATGACCCTCCTCTCTCTTTACCCTTCCTGCTCCTTTCTGTTATTCCACTAAACCTATTACTGTCCTTGTCAATTAGTGCCACTGGCTTTCCAATATCCACCTCATTTTGCCTATTACTAGTTCTCCTAGTACTCATGTTACTACCCTGCGACTTCACAGTTTTCCCGCCAAAACCCATACCACTAACTATTCCTAGTTTAAAGACGTAACAGCTCCCTCCACTGCGTTGGCCAGTGCTCCCACCCCACACCTAGATAAGTGAACCCCATCCCTGGCATACATGTCATTTCTGCCATAGAAGAGGTCCCAGTTGTCAATGAATGTTACCGCATTTTCCTTACAGTATTTGTCCAGCCAGCAATTGACACCAATTGCTCTGGACAACCATTCATTTCCAACTCCTCTCCTTGGCAAAATGCCACATATGACAGGTTTCCCACCCTTCCTCCTAATTATCTCTATTGCTGACCTATACCTGCTAATCAGGTCCTCACTCCTACGTCTGCCAACATCGTTGCCTCCAGCACTGAGACAGATAATAGGATTGCTCCCATTACCTCTCATGATGTCATCCAGACGGCTAACAATATCCTTCATCCCAGCCCCAGGAAAACACACTCTCTGCCTCCTACTCCTATCCTTCAAGCAGAATGCCCTATCCATGTACCTAATCTGGCTATCCCCAACAACAACAATGTTTTTACCTTCCTTGGCGTCGTCCGTCGTGATGCTCCGAGTAGTCGACTCACATTCGCCAGGTAGCATTACACCACTTGTAGAATTCGTCAAGACGTTCTCGATGGTCTTCGTTGGGGTTTCTAGGGATGTCTTACTCACGTCTGCCAATGCTTCTTTGGTGCTCGTTGTGGCATTCCCAGTAGAACACTCACATTCGTCAGGTAGCACCGAGAATGAGTTGGAAGTTTCCACGGTAGTCTTCTGGTTTCTCGTTGTTTCTGCCTCTCCAACCGTTTTCTTGATCTTCAGCTTGGTTCCATGTTGCCCGGCCACTGACCAAGCTCCCCTCTTAACCTGGGGACTCACAACAGAAGGATTACTACGAATCCTCTTGTTCTCCTCCGTTAATCGCCGTATCTCCATCTTAGCAACTCTGAGCTCTTCTCTCAGCTGCTGGTAAAGTTGCTCAAGAGAGGGCATCCTGGTACAGATTCACAGAGAGCACACAAACAGGTCTTCACAGAGCTAAGTACACGTCACCACTGTCTAAGTACACGTCATTTTCTGTTCACTGTCATTTTCCTCTCTTTCTCCCTAACCCCTCCCATCCATGCATTACCTCAACGTGTCTTAAGAGAGTCCTTGTATCGTGAAATTGAAAGTATACAGGATTCCACCGCTCCACGATTTGCTCCAAAGAGAAGCCAGTTGACTTCAAGGAATAGGGTGCATTCATTCGGCACACTCATTCTTTTAATTGCTAATGGTACGAGCATCTGAGTCAGACATGGGGAAAGTACTCACACAAGGTTCTTTTTATACATGCTGCATGACAGCTGCTATATCAGCCTCTACAGGCACCTAAAGTCAGTACCTGACCAGCGGAATTGTGGTTCGAACGTCGGTTTCCTTTCTGTTAGTAGTAACAGCCTGGTTGATCAGGCCCTGATCCACCGTGAGGCATGGTCACTGACTTAGCCGCAGGGACGTTGGCCCCCGAAACCCCTCCAGGTATACTCCAGGTATTTTAGATCATTTCCTATTTTATATATTAACAAAATTTCCTAGTCTATGAACTCTGGGCTGCAAATGAGCAGATCCTATAAAAAACATGGACGAGAATACAGAAAATTGAACTGTCATGAAGTGAAGAAAAATAGTTTACATAAAAACAGTTACTTGTTGGTTTTTCTCTACATTTTAGATTTAAATTCTTCACATCATGTTGATTCACAGATGTTGGTTCCTTCAACCTTTCCACAACTGAAGTTAGGCTGACTGGACTATGATTTGAATCTAAGGACTATCTACCTCATTTTTAACTATTTCTCACTTTCTATCTCATTTTTCACTATTCGGTTCGAGTGCATACAACTTGGGTCTTGTTCTAGGAGACGCAGTATCCTGCAATGGCTTAATGAACATAAAATGAAGACACATTTGGCTGACAATCAAATGATCGGTGACAAGTTATGGGCGAGTCGAGACAGAGAGCAATCTACTTACACCTGCTGTACATACTTACATGTAGTAGAAAATGATAGATGTTAACCAGTATCCAGGGAAAATGAGCCAGGAAATTATCTACACTGCTTCACATTTCTTGCTTTTCTAAGGTTAATAAGCCTCTAAGCTTTACTTGTTTTTCCCAAACATTACAGCAGAGGCTGGTAAGAGAGTAACAGCATCACGGCCTAGATAGCTCAGCTGGGAGAGCGTTAGACTGAAGATCTAAAGGTCCCCGGTTCGATCCCGGGTCTGGGCAGGATTTATATTTAGTGGCGCACATGAATGTTCCAACAATGTGATTTTTATCAGTCTGACTTCCTCTTGCTATGATGGATAAAGCCAGTGGGGGTGTAGCTCAGTGGTAGAGCATTCGACTGCAGATCGAGAGGTCCCTGGTTCAATCCCGGGCATCCCCTCTCTCTGGTTTTAAATGAAGTGAACCTAATATTGTCTAGTGTGTAGACAGAACGTGTCATATTCATGATTCACAGTTGTTAGACAGTCGCTATGTCACATTCATGGCTCTTACAAGGAAATTGTGAATAAAAAACAGACCCCTTTTCCTTGAATCTCTTCTCTTCCCTTTTCAAATCGCCTCTCATAAGAACATAAGAACATATGAAAGGAGGAACACTGCAGCAGGCCTGTTGGCCCATACTAGGCAGGTCCTTTACAATTCATCCCACTAACAAACATTTGACCCACACAATTTTCAATGCCACCCAAGAAACAAGCTCCGATGTGCAAGTCCCTCTCAAATCCAACCCCTCCCACTCATGTACTTATCCAACCTAAATTTGAAACTACCCAAAGTCCTAGCCTCAATAACCCAACTAGGTAGACTGTTCCACTCATCAACTACCCTATTTCCAAACCAATACTTTCCTATGTCCTTTCTAAATCTAAACTTATCTAATGTAAATCCATTACTGCCGGTTCTTTCTTGGAGAGATATCCTCAAG
>NW_027196856.1:0-25000 GCF_038502225.1 Cherax quadricarinatus
CAAGATGAGCGTTGCTATTTAAGCCAAGATCGCAAATTCTGCGATATATATATATATATATATATATATATATATATATATATATATATATATATATATATATATATATATATATATATATATATATATATATATATATATATATATATATATATATATATATATATATATGAGTTACGCTGCGACTAGCCAAGGACTCGAACCCATGCTGGCTTGGCCCGCCTCATGGTGAGTGAAAACACAGGACAATCTAACCCACAGGAAAATGCAATCCTGCATGAATGACGCACCCAGCCATGCTAGGTGTATTACGGTCATCCGAGGACATACGGTGGTGTGGGTGCCTCTGAGCTAATTTCATTCTTCTCCCTGTTTGGTGTACTAACCCAACGAGCTTCAAGTGTTTTTGCTCACCATGAGGCAGGCCAAAGCAGCATGGGTTCGAGTCCTTGGCTAGTCGGAGTGTTGTTAATGATCAATACCGCTCGTTCCTGGCTACAACATCATAAAATGCTGCTTGTTAAGGCTAATACACCTAACAGGGAGATGAAATTAGCTCAGTCACCCACGCCACCGTATGTCCTCCGATGATGTGTAGAAATTTTCTCCAGGAGGGGGGTATCAGCCCCCTTCAGCCCCTTTCAGCCATTTCAGTCCTGAGGGGCCCAGCCCTCTCAGGAGGGGCAAGCATCTTGTTTACTGCTACAGAGAGTAATTGATCCCAGATGCTGTACCAATATGTGACGTGGCTTGACGCTCCGTGCGGTCCTGTGTTGCAAAGTGTAGCTTAATAAAAGACAGTTCATCTCTTACCTTAGCAGGACAATTAAGGAAAATCCTGCTCCCACTTTATTACCATAGTAAAGATAGTGGACATTGTTGTCTATGCTTAAGACAGCAAGAATCAAACATTCTGCTTTACTTCATGGAGGAAGTAGCAAGGAAGCAAAAGTACTAGGTCAGCTTTTCCTTTGTGCTGGGGGCAGTAACGGCGTGGGGCGCTGTGACGTCTTCAGATTACTTTTGACTCTACTGAGAGTGACACTGACGCCAGGATAACCAACAAAGAACGATCTGTGCGTTAGTGTGAACAAAGTGTCTCATAAAACACAATAAACACTTAAGAGAAGTGTGATCAGCTTCTTTAGTGATAAGATTGTGAACAATAAAGACAAATCTTGTGGAACATAGTGTACCAGTGTGCGTATTCCTATACTATGGAAGACGTGGACATCCAAGGACACTTCAGCTTCTATCAAGTCACCGATATCTGTCGAAGGTGTGAAGAACACCATAGCTCACGCTACAAGAGCAAGGTAGGTTACGAATTTCTTGTAGTATGGGGGACTGCGCAGTTCTTGAGTTGCAAGGAGTTTGTAATCAACCTATAGTCGGCAGTAAGGTGTGGACTTTTGAGTCCAAACAAGTATGTAATTTGTCAGCAATCAGTGAATGAAATATGCTGACATAACACCCCCTAGGGGTAATTTATAATCTTACAAATTATAACTCATTTACAGCCCGTTGAGAGATGACTTCGACAGCTTCTCAAAACCTCGTCTGCAGGGGCGGCTGTGCAGGCGATGAGCTGTCTTTCTAAGTTAAGTACAAACTCTTTAAACTTAGCTGGTAATGCCATTTCTCTACAGATGATGGTAAAACACCTAGCATGGCTGGGTGCGTCATTCATGTAGGATTGCGTTTCCTGTGGGTTACAACGTCATGTGTTTTCGCTCACCATGAGGCAGGAGAAAGCAGCATGGGTTCGAGTCCTTGGCTAATTGCAGTGTTGTTATTGATCAATACCACTAGTTCGTGGTTACAATAATATATATATATATATATATATATATATATATATATATATATATATATATATATATATATATATATATATATATTTGGTGTGCGAATGATAAGAAAGAGATGACATGGCTTTAAGTGAACCAAAGCTGAATTGGGTGGGTGAGTTTCAGTGGAAAGGAATAAATGGGATTAGGTCAGGGGTTTCATACAGAGTTAGAGCTAAAGAAGGAGTAGCAATAATGTTGAAGGATAAGCTATGGCAGGAAAAGAGGGACTATAAATGTATTAATTCAAGGATTATGTGGAGTAAAATAGAGGTTGGATGTGAGAAGTGGGTTAAAGTAAGTGTATATGCACCTGGGGAAGAGAGAAGTATAAAAGAGAGAGAGATCTTTGGAAATGTTGAGTGAGTGCATGGAGAGTTTTGAACCAAGTGTGAGAGTACTTGTGGTTGGGGATTTTAATGCTAAAGTGGGTAAAAATGTTGTGGAGGGAGTAGTAGGTAAATTTGGGGTGCCAGGGGTAAATGTAAATGGGGAGCCTTTAATTGAGCTATGTGTAGAAAGAGGTTTGGTAATAAGTAATACATATTTTATGAATAAGAGGATAATTGTACAAGGTATGATATAGCCCATATGAAAGTAGTTTGTTAGATTATGTATTGGTGGATAAAAGGTTGATGGGTAGGCTCCAGAGGGTTGGAACAGTTTTAAAAATGCAGTATTAGAATGTGGGGGCAGAAGTTTGTGGTTATAGGAGGGTGGGTGCAGGAGGAAAGAGGAGTGATTGGTGGAATGATGAAGTAAACGGTGTGATAAAAGAGAAAAAGTTAGCTTATGAGAGGTATTTACACAGCAGAAGTGTTATAAGAAGAGCAGAGTACATGGAGAGTAAAAGAGAGTGGTGACAGAGTGCAAAAGGAGAGCAGATGATAGAGTGGGAGAGGTACTGTCAAGAAATTTCAATGAAAATAAAAAAAAAATTTGAGTGAGTTGAACAAGTTAAGAAAGCCTAGGGAACAAATGGATTTGTCAGTTAAAAACAGAATAGGGGAGTTAGTAGATGGGGAGATGGAGGTTTTGGGTAGATGGCGAGAATAATTTGAGGAACTTTTAAATGTCGATGAAGAAAGGGAGGCGGTAATTTCATGCACTGGTCAGGGAGGTATACCATCTTTTAGGAGTGAAGAAGAGCAGGATGTGAGTGTGGGGGAGGTGCATGAGGCATTACGTAGAATGAAAGGGGGTAAAGCAGCTGGAACTGACGGGATCATGACAGAAATGTTAAAAGCAGGGGGGATATAGTGTTGGAGTGGTTGGTATTTTTGTTTAATAAATGTATGAAAGAGGGGAAGGTACCTAGGGATTGGCAGAGAGCATGTATAGTCCCTTTATATAAAGGGAAGGGGGACAAAAGAGATTGTAAAAATTATAGAGGAATAAGTTTACTGAGTATACCAGGAAAAGTGTACGGTAGGGTTATTATTGAAAGAATTAGAGGTAAGACAGAATGTAGGATTGCGGATGAGCAAGGAGGTTTTAGAGTGGGTAGGGGATGTGTAGATCAAGTGTTTACATTGAAGCATATATGTGAACAGTATTTAGATAAAGGTAGGGAAGTTTTTATTGCATTTATGGATTTAGAAAAGGCATATGATAGAGTGGATAGGGAGCAATGTGGCAGATGTTGCAAGTATATGGAATAGGTGGTAAGTTACTAAATGCTGTAAAGAGTTTTTATGAGGATAGTGAGGCTCAGGTTAGGGTGTGTAGAAGAGAGGGAGACTACTTCCCGGTAAAAGTAGGTCTTAGACAGGGATGTGTAATGTCACCATGGTTGTTTAATATATTTATAGATGGGGTTGTAAAAGAAGTAAATGCTAGGGTGTTCGGGAGAGGGGTGGGATTAAATTATGGGCAATCAAATACAAAATGGGAATTGACACAGTTACTTTTTGCTGATGATACTGTGCTTATGGAAGATTCTAAAGAAAAATTGCAAAGGTTAGTGGACGAGTTTGGGAGCGTGTGTAAAGATAGAAAGTTGAAAGTGAAGATAGAAAAGAGTAAGGTGATGAGGGCATCAAATGATTTAAAGAAAAATTGGATATCAAATTGGGGAGGAGGAGTATGGAAGAAGTGAATGTTTTCAGATATTTGGGAGTTGACGTGTCAGTGGATGGATTTATGAAGGATGAGGTTAATCATAGAATTGATGAAGGAAAAAAGGTGAGTGGTGCATTGAGGTATATGTGGAGACAAAAAATGTTATCTATGGAGGCAAAGAAGGGAATGTATGAAAGTATAGTAGTACCAACACTCTTATATGGGTGTGAAGCTTGGGTTGTAAATGCTGCAGCGAGGAGGCGGTTGGAGGCAGTGGAGATGTCCTGTCTAAGGGCAATGTGTGGTGTAAATATTATGCAGAAAATTCGGAGTGTGGAAATTAGGAGAAGGTGTGGAGTTAATAAAAGCATTAGTCAGAGGGCTGAAGAGGGGTTGTTGAGGTGGTTTGGTCATTTAGAGAGAATGGATCAAAGTAGAATGACATGGAGAGCGTATAAATCTGTAGGGGAAGGAAGGCGGGGTAGGGGTCGTCCTCGAAAAGGTTGGAGGGAGGGGGTAAAGGAGGTTTTGTGGGCGAGGGGCTTGGACTTCCAGCAAGCGTGCGTGAGCGTGTTAGATAGGAGTGAATGGAGACGAATGGTATTTGGGACCTGACGAGCTGTTGGAGTGTGAGCAGGGTAATATTTAGTGAAGGGATTCAGGGAAACCGGTTATTTTTATATAGCCGGACTTGAGTCCTGGAAATGGGAAGTACAATGCCTGCACTTTAAAGGAGGGGTTTGGGATATTGGCAGTTTGGAGGGATATGTTGTGTATCTTTATACGTATATGCTTCTAAACTGTTGTATTCTGAGCACCTCTGCAAAAACAGTGATTATGTGTGAGTGAGGTGAAAGTGTTGAATGATGATGAAAGTATTTTCTTTTTGGGGATTTTCTTTCTTTTTGGGTCACCCTGCCTCGGTGGGAGACGGCCGACTTGTTGAGCTATAAATAAAATTTTTAATAATGTATACAGGATATAGGGGTTTCTATGCTCCTGGCATTATATAGTCACCTCTTATATATATGCATATATATAGATAGTGAGGCTATTATAATATATATATATATATATATATATATATATATATATATATATATATATATATATATATATATATATATATATATATATATATATATATAGGTAGTAGGTTGGTAGACAGCAACCGCCCAGGGAGGTACTACCGTCCTGCCAAGTGAGTGTAAAACGAAAGCCTGTAATTGTTTTACATGATGGTAGGATTGCTGGTGTCCTTTTTTCTGTCTCATGAACATGCAAGATTTCAGGTACGTCTTGCTACTTCTACTTACACTTAGGTCACACTACACATACATGTACAAGCACATATATACACACCCCTCTGGGTTTTCTTCTATTTTCTTTCTAGTTCTTATTCTTGTTTATTTCCTCTTATCTCCATGGGGAAGTGGAACAGAATTCTTCCTCCGTAAGCCATGCGTGTTGTAAGAGGCGACTAAAATGCCGGGAGCAAGGGGCTAGTAACCTCTTCTCCTGTATATATTACTAAATGTAAAAGGAGAAACTTTCGTTTTTCCTTTTGGGCCACCCCGCCTCGGTGGGATACGGCCGGTGTGTTGTTGAAAGAAAGAATATATATATATATATATATATATATATATATATATATATATATATATATATATCGGCACGACATATATATATATATATATATATATATATATATATATATATATATATATATATATATATATATATATATATATATATATATATATATATATATATATATATATATATATATCAACTGTAGCAAGGCTCCTCTCTATGATGTTACTGACTTCATTGTGTCTTCCATGCCAGCCCTTGGTTTTAGAGCAATTAAGACCATGTAGACCATACTGGTGGGCTTGCGCGTCGTCGCAAATATTCCATGTGAAATGTGGCATTAAGGAGGAGAGCAAATACAGTACAGAGAGTATGTGGGTCGAGGCGTGTTCCAATTGCCGAAATGTTAACTGCTTGGAGGAAGTCCATAGATTGATGTGTGCTCACAGCTTGGAGATGGACAGTCTCCCTGTTGGATTTTGCAGCAATAAGCATATTGACAAGCACATTTTCAGGGATGGGGGAGGCCATCTCAAGTTGACTGTTTGTAGATCAGTGCTGCACTAGGTTTTGGTGCTGGAGCAGAGAGAGTCTCCCATTCAGTAATGGGACTGGTGTAGCTAAGATCCTGTATTCCTCCTGAGTCACCAAGGTTCTCCGGAAAAATTTATTTTATTTAATCGTCTGATGCTATGGAGGAGGATAAGAAAGCTGGTAGCGCAATCTGGGAGGATTTTCCTGTTGCCAGCGCCCAAGCCTGACTGGAAGTTACAAAGCCATGGCTTGCTTTTGCAGTGTTTTAAAATGTGAGGTCTGAGTGTTGAAGGAGGAAGTCCTGTTTCTCCAGGAGGAAATTAGGAGGCTAAAGATTCACCTCAGTGGGTTTGGGAGTGAGTGTGAGGCGGTTGAGGGGAATGAGGCTTTTAGCAGTGAGGTACAGTCTGTCACTCGCTGCAAGGAGGGTGTAGGTGGGAAGATAGAAACGGCAACCAGCAGTGAGGTGCAGTTAAGCACCTACTACAAGGGGCGACTGGTTCCCAGGAATGGGAGGCACATCAAAATAAGGAAAGTTAATTTAAGAGAGAAGATCTGAAGGTAGGAAATCGCTTCTTTGTTCTTCAGGATGAGTGTATTTCAGTGGCCAATGAAGGTAAAGGTACTACTTCCCCTGCTAATAGAGGTAAGCGAATTCTTGTGGTTGGTGACTCACAGGTAACATATATGGACCGTGTAATAGGAATAAGAAGATGAGAGATAGTGTGTGCTTCCCTGTAGTTGGTGTTGGTGGCATAATCAACAAGTTGGATAATATCATGTTAGGTAATGGGAACAAGCCCATTATCTGTTTCAGTGCTGGTGGAAGGGTAGGAGAGAAGAGCTGCTAGATAAGTAAAGGTCAGCTGTAGATTTAATTAAGTCTAAGGGAGGGATCCCAATCATATGTAGCATCTTGACTAGAAAGCGAGTGGGCAATGAATGGTTGTTTAGGGAAAGTGGTGTAAATTGCTGGCTAAACAGATACTGGGATGGAGTACATATCTCTGGGGCAAGGGTGGTAGCACTTGCAAACTCAGTCGAGAGGGCCATTGCTGACATGCCTAGGATTTTAAACTGATAGAAGATAGAGGTATGGGTGTGTGTGGGAAACAGCCAGGTTGCAACGGTAGGGTTGAAGGCAGTAAATGTATAAAAGACATTCATCATGAAGTTATAAATAAACACAATGGATCAGGTCAGCAAACAAAGGGAGACAGCAGAGGGCAGCAATAGGCTAGCTCCCTTAAGGTTAACTATATTAATAGCAGGAGTGTAAGAAATAAGATGAGCTAAGTGCAGGAAACATAGATATTATTACTATAACAGAGACCTGGCTCAATCTGAAAGATAGACAGATGCCTTCTGAATGTCATATACAAAGCTATAAATTATTCCACACTGACAGGGCCAACAGGAAGGGTGGTGGAGTAGCGATGTATGTGAGAGACAATTTAAATTTTTGTGTTAGACAGGATATAAAATTAGAAGTGTCAGCCACTAAATCTGTTTGGTTACAGCTTCTCAAGGGCCATGAAAAACTAATCTTGGGTGTGATTTACATTGCCCCAAATCTTGATAGTGAGTGCAGTAAACTTCTATGGGGCGAAATTCGTAAAGCATCTACATACGAAAATGTGCTAATGGGAGATTTCAACTTTAGACAAAATGACTGGAGCAATTTGACAGGAAATTTAGAGTCAAGTGGCTTTCTTGATACGATTCAAGATTGTTTTTTAAAACAGTTTGTGACAGAACCAACTAGAGGAAATAACCTGCTTACTTGATTCTTGCCAGCAGGGAATCGCTAGTTAATAATCTTAAGGTTAATGATGAGCTTGGGGAAAGTGATCGCAAATCATTCGGTTTTAATATATCATGGAATTCCCCTAATAATTGCAATCAAGTCTCTGTCCCTGACTTCCTCTTGACTGATTTTAGAGCACTGAAAAATGACTTGGGTGGCCTGAACTGGAATGACCTGACTATGGATGGGGTAGGAGGTGATGATTGCCGATATGACGTTTTCCAGAGCACAGTTCTAGCTACTCAGACAACTTATGTTCCAAATAGAGAAATCAGATCTAACAAAAATTATCCTAAATGGATGAACTATAGATTAAAACATCTCATTGGTCAAAAGAGAGGCATATATAGGCCAATCAAAAGAAGAGAGGGGCAATTAAGAAATCAATATATTCAGTTAAAGAGATAAATAGAAAAGGGAATAAGAAAAGTTGCAAGAGAATCGAAGACTAACCCAAAAAGATTCTTTCAAGTTTGCAGAAGTAAGATTAGGGACAAGATACGCCCACTCAAAAGTTGCTAGGGTCAGCTCGTGGACAGTGATAAGGAAATGTGTAGAATTTTTAACACATACTTCCTCTCAGTTTTTACACAGGAATATACTAGCGATATTCCAGAAATAATAAATTATGTAGAACAGGACGATAGTAAACTATGCATGATTAAGGTCACAAGTGACATTGTCATTTGACAAGTAGATAAATTAAAACCTAACAAATTCCCAGACCCTGATGAACTGTATGCAAGGGTTCTAAAGGAATGTAAAGAAGAGCTTAACAAACCTTTGGCTAATCTTTTCAACATATCACTACAAACTTGCATTGTGCCAGATAAGTGGAAAATGGTAAATGTGATACCTATTTACAAGGCAGGTGACAGGTCCTTAGCTTCAAACTATAGACCAATAAGCCTAACCTCCACAGTGGGAAAATTTATCGAATCAATAATTGCCGAGGCAGTTCGTAGCCATCTTTAAAAGCATAAATTAATCAACGAATCTCAGCACAGTTTTACGAAAGGACGTTCTTGCCTTACGTATTTGTTAACTCTTTTCACTAAGGTATATGAGGAGGTAGATCATGGTAATGAATATGATATTGTGTATATGGACTTTCGTAAGGCTTCTGATAGAGTCCCACGTCAGAGACTATTGAGTAAAATTAAGGCACATGGAATAGGAGAAATTTTTTCCTGGACAGAGGCATGGTTGACAAATAGGCAGCAGAGAGTTTGCATAAATGAGGAGAAATCAGAGTGGGGAAGCGTCACGAGCGGTGTTCCTCAGGGGTCAGTGTTGGGCCCCTTGTTGTTCACAATCTACATGAACGACAAAGATGATGGAAAAAATAGCGACATAAGCAAGTTTGCCAATCACACCAAAATAGGCTGTCTAATCCATTCTGATGAGGACGCTAGAGCACTCCAGGATGATTTCAATAGACCGATGCAGTGGTCGGAGAAGTGGCAGATGCAGTTTAATATAGACAAATGAAAAAGTTCTAAAAATTGGACAGGAAAATAACCATGCCACATATAAACTAAATAATGTAGATCTTAATATTACCGACTTCGAAAAGGATTTGGGAATTCTGGTTAGCAGTAATCTAAAACCAAGAGAACAGTGTATAAGTGTTCTCAATAAAGCGAACAGAATCCTTGGCTTCATATCAAGAAGCATGAATAACAGGAGTCCTCAGGTTGTTCTTCAACTCCATATATCCTTGGTTAGGCCTCATCTAGATTATGCTGCACAAATTTGGTCATCGTATTACAGAATGGATATAAATGCTCTGGAAAACGTACAGAGGAGGATGACAAAGTTGATCCCATGTATAAGAAATCTTCCCTATGAGGATAGACTGAGGGCCCTGAATCTGCACTCTCTGGAAAGGCGTAGAATTAGGGGGTATTTGATTGAGGTGTATAAATGGATGACAGGAATAAATAAAGGGGATGTAAACAGCATGCTAAAAATATCTAGCCTAGACAGGACTCGCAGCAATGGCTTTAAGCTGGAAACATTCAGATTCATGGAGGATATAGGAAAGCACTGGTGTTGAAGGCTCTGCTCAGGTAACAGATCTGTCCAGGTCGGGTCTTGGACAGAGACGAGTTTCTTGCTCTCTTCTCTATTCTCTCAAGAATTCGGAGAGGCGGGAGGTAGGCAATCTAGTCCAATCTCTCTCTCTCTCTCTCTCTCTTTCTCTCTCTCTCTCTCTCTCTCTCTCTCTCTCTCTCTCTCTCTCTCTCTCTCTCTCAATTAACAGTGATTAACACTGGCAAGAAAGTAAGAAAGCCTCACATTCATTAACAAAAACATTCGTTAATGCGAAATTTCACCATCCAGTTGTTTTAATTAATCCGGCCCAGTAAAGAAAAATGGAAAATCCTGTTTAAATTGTGGGTGAGGTCAGGTGGGACACAGGTAGCAAGGAAGCTGGATAGTGGTTGTTCTCTTACACCAAGAAATATCTAAATCATAAAACTGCTTCTGTTTTGAGTGATGGTGTTGGTATGGATGAGTGAAGGTGTTGTTGGTATGGATGAGTGAAGGGGTTGTTGGTATGGATGAATGAAGGTGTTCGTATGGATGAGTAAAGGTGTTGGTATGGATGAGTGAAGGTGTTGGCATGGATGAGTGAAGGTGTTGGTATGGATGAGTGAAGGTGTTGGTATGGATGAGTGAAGGTGTTGGTATGGATGAGTGAAGGTGTTGGTATGGATGAGTGAAGGTGTTGGTATGGATGAGTGAAGGTGTTGTTGGTATGGATGAGTGAAGGTGTTGTTGGTATGGATGAGTGAAGGTGTTCGTATGGATGAGTGAAGGTGTTCGTATGGATGAGTGAAGGTGTTGCTGGTATGGATGAGTGAAGGTGTTGGCATGGATGAGTGAAGGTGTTGGTATGGATGAGTGAAGGTGTTGGTGTGGATGAGTGAAGGTGTTGGTATGGATGAGTGAAGGTGTTGGCATGGATGAGTGAAGGTGTTGGTATGGATGAGTGAAGGTGTTGGTATGGATGAGTGAAGGTGTTGGTATGGATGAGTGAAGGTGTTGGTATGGATGAGTGAAGGTGTTGGTATGGATGAGTGAAGGTGTTGGTATGGATGAGTGAAGGTGTTGGTATGGATGAGTGAAGGTGTTGGTGTGGATGAGTAAAGGTGTTGGTATGGATGAGTGAAGGTGTTGGTATGGATGAGTGAAGGTGTTGGTATGGATGAGTGAAGGTGTTGGTATGGATGAGTGAAGGTGTTCGTATGGATGAGTGAAGGTGTTGTTGGTATGGATGAGTGAAGGGGTTCGTATGGATGAGTGAAGGTGTTGTTGGTATGGATGAGTGAAGGTGTTGTTGGTATGGATGAGTGAAGGTGTTGGTATGGATGAGTGAAGGTGTTGGCATGGATGAGTGAAGGTGTTGGTATGGATGAGTGAAGGTGTTGGCATGGATGAGTGAAGGTGTTGGTATGGATGAGTGAAGGTGTTGGTATGGATGAGTGAAGGTGTTGGTGTGGATGAGTAAAGGTGTTGGTATGGATGAGTGAAGGTGTTGGTATGGATGAGTGAAGGTGTTGGTATGGATGAGTGAAGGTGTTGGTATGGATGAATGAAGGTGCCGTTGGTATGGATGAGTGAAGGTGTTGGTGTGGATGAGTAAAGGTGTTGGTATGGATGAGTGAAGGTGTTGGTATGGATGAGTGAAGGTGTTGGTATGGATGAGTGAAGGTGTTGGTATGGATGAGTGAAGGTGTTGGTATGGATGAGTGAAGTTGTTGGTATGGATGAGTGAAGGTGTTGGTATGGATGAGTGAAGGTGTTGGTGTGGATGAGTGAAGGTGTTGGTTGTTGTTGTTGGGGATAGCCAGATTAGGTACATGGATAGGGCATTCTGCTTGAAGGATAGGAGTAGGAGGCAGAGAGTGTGTTTTCCTGGGGCTGGGATGAAGGATATTGTTAGCCGTCTGGATGACATCATGAGAGGTAATGGGAGCAATCCTATTATCTGTCTCAGTGCTGGAGGCAACGATGTTGGCAGACGTAGGAGTGAGGACCTGATTAGCAGGTATAGGTCAGCAATAGAGATAATTAGGAGGAAGGGTGGGAAACCTGTCATATGTGGCATTTTGCCAAGGAGAGGAGTTGGAAATGAATGGTTGTCCAGAGCAATTGGTGTCAATTGCTGGCTGGACAAATACTGTAAGGAAAATGCGGTAACATTCATTGACAACTGGGACCTCTTCTATGGCAGAAATGACATGTATGCCAGGGATGGGGTTCACTTATCTAGGTGTGGGGTGGGAGCACTGGCCAACGCAGTGGAGGGAGCTGTTAGGTCTTTAAACTAGGAATAGTTAGTGGTATGGGTTTTGGCGGGAAAACTGTGAAGTCGCAGGGTAGTAATATGAGTACTAGGAGAACTAGTAATAGGCAAAATGAGGTGGATATTGGAAAGCCAGTGGCACTAATTGACAAGGACAGTAATAGGTTTAGTGGAATAACAGAAAGGAGCAGGAAGGGTAAAGAGAGAGGAGGGTCTTTAAATATTTATTACACAAATAGTCGCAGTGCTAGGAATAAGATGGACGAGTTGAGACTAGTTGCTAGTGCAGGTAACATAGATGTATTTGCCATTACTGAGACGTGGTTTAATTCAAAAAGTCGGGACATGCCTGCAGAATGTCACATTCAGGGTTTTAAATTGTTCCAAGTAGATAGAAGTATCGGGAAGGGGGGTGGGGTGGCATTGTATGTCCGAGATCGCTTGAACTGTTGCATAAAAACGGGTATTAAGTCTGAAGTAACACATACAGAGTCTGTTTGGATAGAATTTTCAGAGGGGCATGAAAAATTAATTTTAGGTGTGATATACCGTCCCCCAAATTTAGATAGGGACCAGGGAGACTACTATGGGAGGAAATTGTTAGGGCCACAAGGCACGATAATGTAGTAATTCTAGGAGACTTTAACTTTAGTCATATTGATTGGAATTTCTTGACTGGGAATTTAGAATCATACGACTTCTTAGAAGTAGTTCAGGATTGTTTTTTGAAGCAGTTTGTGACAGAACCTACAAGGGGTAATAACCTGCTTGACTTAGTTCTGGCAAACAATGAATCCCTTGTTAATAATTTAGAAGTTTCAGAGGAACTGGGTGCTAGCGACCACAAATCAATTACATTTAGCATTGAATGGAAGTATGATAGTAGGGATAACTCAGTAACAGTCCCAGATTTTCGCTTAGCAGATTACGATGGGCTTAGAGAACACTTATCATCTGTTGACTGGGGTAACGAAGAGAGCTATCAATATGACAGTTTTCTGAACACAATACATGCTGCTCAAAGAACGTTTATCCCTTATAAAGAAATTAGATCAAATAGAAATGACCCAAAATGGATGAATAATAGGCTGAAATATCTACTAGGGCATAAGAAAGGAATTTATAGGCGTATCAAAAGAGGCGAGGGTCATCTTATGAATCAGTATATTGACATTAAGAGGGACATTAAAAAGGGGATAAGAAAAGCTAAAAGGGACTATGAAATTAAAGTTGCTAGGGATTCTAAAACTAACCCAAAAAGTTTTTTCCAGGTATATAGAACAAAAGTCAGAGATAAGATAGGTCCCCTTAAAAATAACTATGGGCATCTTACTGACAAAGAGAATGAAATGTGCTCGATTTTAAATAATTATTTTCTCTCGGTTTTTACACAGGAAGACACTAATAATATTCCGGTAATTAATTTTTATAGTGGGCCAGAAGAAGATAAATTATGTAACATCACAGTCACTAGTGAAATGGTTGTGAAGCAGATAGACCGACTGAAGCAAAATAAGTCACCGGGTCCTGATGAGGTTTTTTCAAGGGTTCTTAAGGAATGCAAAATGGAAGTCTGTGAACCATTAACTAATATTTTTAATTTATCTCTTCAAACAGGTGTAGTGTCTGATATGTGGAAGATGGCTAATGTAATTCCTATTTTTAAAACAGGGGACAAGTCGTTACCGTCAAATTACCGCCCAATAAGCCTGACCTCAATTGTAGGCAAATTACTAGAGTCAATTATAGCTGAGATTATAAGAAGCCATCTCGATAAGCATAGCTTGATTAATGATACTCAGCATGGATTCACAAGAGGCCGGTCTTGTCTAACTAATTTATTAACTTTCTTCAGTAAAGCTTTTGAGGCTGTTGACCACGATAAAGAATTTGGTATAAACCTTGGTAATAAATACCGACAAGTTGGTTTAGAAAGACACGTAAGCAAACACTATAACATATTTATTAGAAAACGTTTCGGTCCTGGGACCTTGATCACTTCTAACATACAGAGGTAGAAAGACATTATATATATAGGCGGAGAGTGAGATGTGACGCACGTGACCTGAGGAATGTCATAAGAACATAAGAATGGAGGAACACTGTAGAAGGCCTACTGGCCCATGCGAGGCAGGTCCTTATCAAAACAACCTCTACCTATGATGAGGACGGGTAGACGATGAAATCATGTGACTCCTGTGTTGTTGGGTTGGTGCTGCTTAAGTATCATGTATGCCAATGTTTTTGAAATTTTGTAGTTTCCAGTGTTGCGTTCTATAGTGTCGGTGACGGCGATTAGTGAGGCTTCTAGGCACCGTCGGCGTCTGAGGTCTGGTTCGGTGAGAACGAGTTGTGCCTCGTTCCAGTTCATCAAATGCCCCGTGGAGTCTCTGTGGAGGACACAGGCGTACCTTACATCGTCTCTGTTAGAGGCATTTCGATGCTCATTCAGGCGGACTGCAAGATCTCTGCCTGTCTCGCCTACATATTTCTTGGGACAGAACCCACAGGGGATAGTGTAGACGCCTGCTGTAGAAGTTAGAGGTGTGGGGCTGCGTTTCGTAGTGAGGTCTTTGATAGATGATGTGTTTATGGTGGAAACGTTGATGTTACTCATAGCAAGTGCCCGGCGAGTATTCGTGGCAACATCGCCACATGGGAGTACTATGAACTGTTTAGGGGGCTGTTCCATGGGCGGTTTGTTGAGGATAGCTTGTGCCTTGAGTCTGCAATCTCGGATGAAGAAAGATGGGAACTGAAGACGTGTAAAGGCTTGTGTTATGTAAGTGCATTCTTCTTCTAGAAAACAAGGGCTGGAGATGCGAAGAGCTCTCAAGAAGAAGCCAATGAGGACTCCTCTCTTAGTGCGGGTGTCTTGGTGTGAATAAAAGTGTATAAGATCGTCCTTGTTGGTAGGTTTTCTATACACTTTGAAGAGAAGTTTGTCACTGTCGGGAGATCTGCACAGTAGAACGTCGAGGAAAGGAAGTTTGCCATCATTTTCGAGTTCAAGTGTAAACTTTATTGATGGTTCAACTGCATTGATCTTGTTGAGAAGGGCCTGGATATTGAGACGTCTCGGATAGAAAACCAATATATCATCAACGTATCTTAGCCAGGTAACGGTGTTGGGAATGAGGGTGCTGAATTTCTCTGTCTCCAGGTTTTCCATGAAGAGGTTGGCAAGCACAGCACTGAGCGGGCTGCCCATTGCCATCCCAAAGCATTGTTTGTAACAGTTGTCCTGATACTTGAAGAAGTTGAAATTAACACAAAGTTCCACTAGATTGATGAAATCTAGAAGAGGTAAAGGGAGGTCGTGGTTTTCAGTGAGCCTCTGTCTCAGAATGTTGATTGCAGCGTCAGTAGGAACGTTGGTAAAGAGGGCTGTGACATCGAAGGAAGCCATGCTTTTGTTTTTGACATTCAGGTTGGAAATTCGGGAGAGAAGGTCACCTGAGTGTTTGAGGTGGGCTTGACTGATAGTGCCTAGCCGGCCACCTTGCCAAATACCTTTCAGCGCTTCTGGGCACCATCAGTCAAGCCCACCTCAAACACTCAGGTGACCTTCTCTCCCGAATTTCCAACCTGAATGTCAAAAACAAAAGCATGGCTTCCTTCGATGTCACAGCCCTCTTTACCAACGTTCCTACTGACGCTGCAATCAACATTCTGAGACAGAGGCTCACTGAAAACCACGACCTCCCTTTACCTCTTCTAGATTTCATCAATCTAGTGGAACTTTGTGTTAATTTCAACTTCTTCAAGTATCAGGACAACTGTTACAAACAATGCTTTGGGATGGCAATGGGCAGCCCGCTCAGTGCTGTGCTTGCCAACCTCTTCATGGAAAACCTGGAGACAGAGAAATTCAGCACCCTCATTCCCAACACCGTTACCTGGCTAAGATACGTTGATGATATATTGGT
Organism: Cherax quadricarinatus; assembly: GCF_038502225.1. Taxonomy (NCBI): domain Eukaryota; kingdom Metazoa; phylum Arthropoda; class Malacostraca; order Decapoda; family Parastacidae; genus Cherax; species Cherax quadricarinatus. Next base: position 16,090 of record NW_027196856.1, read on the forward strand.
TTTCTATCCGAGACGTCTCAATATCCAGGCCCTTCTCAACAAGATCAATGCAGTTGAACCATCAATAAAGTTTACACTTGAACTCGAAAATGATGGCAAACTTCCTTTCCTCGACGTTCTACTGTGCAGATCTCCCGACAGTGACAAACTTCTCTTCAAAGTGTATAGAAAACCTACCAACAAGGACGATCTTATACACTTTTATTCACACCAAGACACCCGCACTAAGAGAGGAGTCCTCATTGGCTTCTTCTTGAGAGCTCTTCGCATCTCCAGCCCTTGTTTTCTAGAAGAAGAATGCACTTACATAACACAAGCCTTTACACGTCTTCAGTTCCCATCTTTCTTCATCCGAGATTGCAGACTCAAGGCACAAGCTATCCTCAACAAACCGCCCATGGAACAGCCCCCTAAACAGTTCATAGTACTCCCATGTGGCGATGTTGCCACGAATACTCGCCGGGCACTTGCTATGAGTAACATCAACGTTTCCACCATAAACACATCATCTATCAAAGACCTCACTACGAAACGCAGCCCCACACCTCTAACTTCTACAGCAGGCGTCTACACTATCCCCTGTGGGTTCTGTCCCAAGAAATATGTAGGCGAGACAGGCAGAGATCTTGCAGTCCGCCTGAATGAGCATCGAAATGCCTCTAACAGAGACGATGTAAGGTACGCCTGTGTCCTCCACAGAGACTCCACGGGGCATTTGATGAACTGGAATGAGGCACAACTCGTTCTCACCGAACCAGACCTCAGACGCCGACGGTGCCTAGAAGCCTCACTAATCGCCGTCACCGACACTATAGAACGCAACACTGGAAACTACAAAATTTCAAAAACATTGGCATACATGATACTTAAGCAGCACCAACCCAACAACACAGGAGTCACATGATTTCATCGTCTACCCGTCCTCATCATAGGCAGAGGTTGTTTTGATAAGGACCTGCCTCGCATGGGCCAGTAGGCCTTCTACAGTGTTCCTCCATTCTTATGTTCTTATGACATTCCTCAGGTCACGTGCGTAAGGGTTCTTGAATGGAGATATCGTAGGTTGAAAGTAGACACACTTGTAGGATGGTAAATATATTGTCAGACTGAGATGAGAGATGGAGCCCGGTGCCAAGCCTGTTCACGTCTTGTAGGTCTGCCGCCGAGTGAGGACGGGACAGAGGGATCACTGCCCATGTGTATCCCTATGACGTCACACAAAGCCAAAGGCCTACGAGGGATCTCGTGTCTAAAGCACAGGGATGATACTAATATGCTATGCTATATAATACTGGGAATACAGGGATCAGCAACTATGCTGACAGCTCGGTCATGTTACGTATGTCGTCCCGACATACACTACTATACTATAGGCTGAACAGGCAGGCGGATCTGGGCTGATTCTATACAATAACAAATTCATATATAACTTAGAACTAATGGATGGTACAACATGATTTTGACGTAATGGGTGTTAACGTAATCATTACAAACTATAAGAACAAATCATTATACAATATGGATGGAATTGATCGATCGATCTGTATTCATGCACTCTACGGATTCTGAGGAAGAATAATTATATACAAAGAAGTGTTTAACAGAAAGGCAGATTCGGTGCACACAAATCTAGACTGTTAATTCTCAGAATACGGAGGGAACGTGAACACGAAAATTTCTGACAAACTGATCGGCTAATAATAAACACACAGTTGACAAATTCATTCATCTCGGACATCTAATTATACAGACTGTTTACACTTAAACCCAATTCTGCGAGGGTAAGGTTTACGTATGCAGAATGGTTATCATCTCTGGGAGGATTGAATTCCTCTGCAATGGCTAACACATGCCTTGACTGAGAGAGATCTGAACGAGTATCTACAAAAGATACAACTACAATCACTAGTGACTGTGGAATTACTAACTCGTCTGCTAGGAGTACTCAACTCGACTATTCGATACAGTAATTCTTGGCTCATTACAAAGTCACTAATGGGTACTGGTGGCTTCACAGTAAGAATAAGATCTTCCTGGAGCAGGAATCGAATCACACCAGAACACAAGGGATCGGTTCTTTGGGCATTTTTGACATCCTCGACAGTAAATGGAGGATCTGCAGTAACTACACTAACGTGTCGCGATAAAGCATCTGCGACTACATTTGACTTGCCAGGTAAATTTTCAAAAGTGGGATTGAACTCTTGGATAGTCAAGGTCCATCTGGCTAACCTTCCAGTAGGCTGTTTGTTCTGGAATAAAGGTAACAGTTCTTCCTTACTGGAGGAAAGAACAAACTCGGTGGAGTGGATGACTCCCCCCGGTTGAAAAAAATTAACGCTATAACACGCAATATGAGCAAGGGAGAACGAATCTACTATCTCAACTGCAAGCACAGGAGAAAAGAAATGAACACGGTGAACAATGCTGATATTCAATCTGAGTCGCACACAGTGACACGAGGTATCAGCTATAAAGAAACTACACTTACAAACGTTAACATGTGAAAGTTACTCGAGAAATAACTTCTTACAATGCACTGATTACTGTCAACTAGGATGGGATCACCATCTGGAACATTAGGAACAACAACAGACACTCTAGTGAGAACACTAGCTGTAACAGAGACGTCTTTCTGCAGACAGCATGTCACATCAACAAGAGATGGCATTACTAGTTGCAAGTAATCGTTTTCTGACAAGGCATCCCCTGTGGAGAAACTACTACTCGAACTAGCAGTCATTGCAGGGATAGGCTGTGCACTCAAGGCAGTCTGAGTGTCCCCGGACACTTGAGGCAACGGAACACTATCCTGCAAGTCTGAAGGTATAGGTGGAACACAGATGGGAGTGACAGAATTACTAGTGCCTGACCGCTCGGCTACGTTAATAAGTAATTCACGGATCTATAGGAACTTAATCTGAACTTCACATTTCGCAGCACTTTAACAAATCTCAGATACAAGCTGTGAGAACAAACACATTGCTCAAGGGCTAGGTATTGTCTTTCAGTCAGTAAGGGAATGTTGGTACTGTGGACTGATTCATATTGACTTTGACTGGAATGATACACTAAGTGAACGTTCAAAAGTGACTGGGACATCTTCTCAGTGAAAATACTGAAGGGCATAAGTCAAGAAAAATGGAGAGAATGACACAATAAGCTTAAATGGAAAAAAATGCTTAACTATTCTGCATAAGTAATTAAAAATTGACAAGTTACACAGTAAGCAAAGAACTCACACAAGAATAATATGCAACTTAACAAACACTGAAAATCAAGAGAACTTGTACTTTGCTCAAATCTAATATGCTCAACTTTTACTTTAAATTGAATAAATGGCACAGTGAGTTGTCTTTACTTTCAATGCAACAAGGAAAATACACAATAAAATAATAAAATGGACTCAATAAACTTGTGCAAAAATTAAAACAAACACACAATTCACTGAAATAAAAATTAAAATGACAGACAGAATAAAATACTATGCACAGAACAGAGCATAAGAAACTGCACTGTAATAAACTGTATTGCACAACACTGCATAAAATTTTCTGCAAGAAAAACTTTAATAGCAACACAATATTTGCACAAGAATTATTGCAAAATGAGTCTATGTGCAATAATAAAAATTATAACACACAAGAAAAGAAATATATCAAGGAATGAACACTTTAACTCTTAACTGCACTTAAACAACAAGCAAAAGAACAATTTACTTTAAAAGGAGAACTTAAAAATTGCACTAAGAGTGAATTTGTTCAATAAAATATGAAAAAAAATAATAGGTGCAAAAAAAAACACACAACAAAAAGAAATACAACACTTACAGTGATGCAGAGCACAAAACATCAACATAAACTCAGTACTAGAATTTTCTTGCAATGAAACTTGATGTGTGAAAAATTTTGTAAACATGATTTCTTGCTGGGACTTAAAAAATGGCACTATTGTCTGTGGAAATAAGACAAATTAAACACTGGCTGAATAAAGGAATATGAACACAAGAATGTTCAACACACAGGGAACAAAAACAAAAATTACACAAATGCTGGGAAGAAAAAAAAATAACAGACAACACTGAGTTGTGATGCAGAATATGAGGTGAAAAATTTACTGAGTTAATTCACTGGAATTCTGAAGTTTAAACACAAGTTCTATATTGCTCATATGTTGCACACACAACAAAGGAAACACTAAGTACTTACTTCAAGTGTATAAAAAGATACACAACACAACAGATATAAAATAATGCACGAAAATTAACACTGAATTAAGGAGATTAAAAGAAATTAATGCAATCAGTACATGATAAACACTGAGTCTGATCAAGAGTCACTGAATGTCACTAAGAGAAAAATTCACTGGGAACACAAAAGAAATGTCTCAACACTCGCAAATGTCTCTAAAAAAAAAATATTATAGCTGTAACACTTGAAAAAAATGAGATTGATGGATTGTTTATATCGTCTTGCTGCTGTCCTCTGCACAGATGATCGTAGAATTGCGCTTAAATCGGCGAGAGACAACACACAGGAGGCTTTTAAAGATGGCGCGCCACTCTCTAGCTCTTGACCCCCTATGTGGTCCTTAAAATATGGTGCTACAACCCTTAGCAGTGCACCAAAACACTGATGAGGTAGGTGAGTTGTAATGGCCGACTGTAGTTGGGTTTGTGGGTAATGGCTGAGCGAGGCGTCTGAGACCGGCAATGGTGCGACACACGTGATCGTGAGTGGCTGGGCTTATGGGTTGAACGTCGTAAGCCTCACTGAGAAAACCCACACTGCCGCGAAGATAATTCTAAGCCGGCTGGCTTAGAAGAAACCCACGAAATACTACAACACCACAAGGATGACAAGGAGCACTCAGAATGCTTGGAACTTGAATCACAAGCGATGAAGGCTACTCATGTGGCTTGCTTGAGTACTGGGGTAAGACACCTGGGTTAGTTGCTAGCTGGCTTATCTTAACCCTTCACACAGAATAGCTTGATAACTTCACACGATGAGCACAGCAGGGGTGGAAGCTGGCTTGGCAGGCAAAATAATTGGATGGAGTAGGCTAGGCTGGACTGGACTCGGGTGTTCTGACTCCCCCACCACAGACTGGAAGCTGGCTTATTTTGCAAACTCGGGTCAACCCCTCGGGAGTAATGCAAAAAGCAGGAAACACTAATACAAAGAGACTGACCAGTGAATAATGTAGAAGCTGGTAGAGTAGCTGGCTTGAGGTAGCTGGATGGGGTGAACCTCGGTAGGCCTACTGGTAACACGAAATGGCCGTCTTGCTGGTCGACAACTTTATCTCCAGAAATCGCTGTAATCGTCAGAATTACAGGCTCACCGCTGTCACCATTTATCGTAAGGGTTCTTGAATGGAGATATCGTAGGTTGAAAGTAGACACACTTGTAGGATGGTAAATATATTGTCAGACTGAGATGAGAGATGGAGCCCGGTGCCAAGCCTGTTCACGCCTGTATGGTCTGCCGCCGAGTGAGGACGGGACAGAGGGATCACTGCCCATGTGTATCCCTATGACGTCACACAAAGCCAAAGGCCTACGAGGGATCTCGTGTCTAAAGCACAGGGATGATACTAATATGCTATGCTATATAATACTGGGAATACAGGGATCAGCAACTATGCTGACAATGATCAGTTATGGAAGGAGAAAAGAGAATATGAATGTGTAAATTCAAGAATTATGTGGATTAAAGTAAAGGTTGGATGCGAGAAGTGGGTCATAATAAGCGTGTATGCACCTGGAGAAGAGAGGAATGCAGAGGAGAGAGAGAGATTTTGGAAGATGTTAAGTGAATGTATAGGAGCCTTTGAACAAAGTGAGAGAGTAATTGTGGTAGGGGACCTGAATGCTAAAGTAGGAGAAACTTTTAGAGAGGGTGTGGTAGGTAAGTTTGGGGTGCCAGGTGTAAATGATAATGGGAGCCCTTTGATTGAACTTTGTATAGAAAGGGGTTTAGTTATAGGTAATACATATTTTAAGAAAAAGAGGATAAATAAGTATACACGATATGATGTAGGGCGAAATGACAGTAGTTTGTTGGATTATGTATTGGTAGATAAAAGACTGTTGAGTAGACTTCAGGATGTACATGTTTATAGAGGGGCCACAGATATATCAGATCACTTTCTAGTTGTAGCTACACAGAGAGTAAAAGGTAGATGGGATACAAGGAGAATAGAAGCATCAGGGAAGAGAGAGGTGAAGGTTTATAAACTAAAAGAGGAGGCAGTTAGGGTAAGATATAAACAGCTATTGGAGGATAGATGGGCTAATGAGAGCATAGGCAATGGGGTCGAAGAGGTATGGGGTAGGTTTAAAAATGTAGTGTTAGAGTGTTCAGCAGAAGTTTGTGGTTACAGGAAAGTGGGTGCAGGAGGGAAGAGGAGCGATTGGTGGAATGATGATGTAAAGAGAGTAGTAAGGGAGAAAAAGTTAGCATATGAGAAGTTTTTACAAAGTAGAAGTGATGCAAGGAGGGAAGAGTATATGGAGAAAAAGAGAGAGGTTAAGAGAGTGGTGAAGCAATGTAAAAAGAGAGCAAATGAGAGAGTGGGTGAGATGTTATCAACAAATTTTGTTGAAAATAAGAAAAAGTTTTGGAGTGAGATTAACAAGTTAAGAAAGCCTAGAGAACAAATGGATTTGTCAGTTAAAAATAGGAGAGGAGAGTTATTAAATGGAGAGTTAGAGGTATTGGGAAGATGGAGGGAATATTTTGAGGAATTGTTAAATGTTGATGAAGATAGGGAAGCTGTGATTTCGTGTATAGGGCAAGGAGGAATAACATCTTGTAGGAGTGAGGAAGAGCCAGTTGTGAGTGTGGGGGAAGTTCGTGAGGCAGTAGGTAAAATGAAAGGGGGTAAGGCAGCCGGGATTGATGGGATAAAGATAGAAATGTTAAAAGCAGGTGGGGATATAGTTTTGGAGTGGTTGGTGCAATTATTTAATAAATGTATGGAAGAGGGTAAGGTACCTAGGGATTGGCAGAGAGCATGCATAGTTCCTTTGTATAAAGGCAAAGGGGATAAAAGAGAGTGCAAAAATTATAGGGGGATAAGTCTGTTGAGTGTAGCTGGTAAAGTGTATGGTAGAGTTATAATTGAAAGAATTAAGAGTAAGACGGAGAATAGGATAGCAGATGAACAAGGAGGCTTTAGGAAAGGTAGGGGGTGTGTGGACCAGGTGTTTACAGTGAAACATATAAGTGAACAGTATTTAGATAAGGCTAAAGAGGTCTTTGTGGCATTTATGGATTTGGAAAAGGCGTATGACAGGGTGGATAGGGGGGCAATGTGGCAGATGTTGCAAGTGTATGGTGTAGGAGGTAGGTTACTGAAAGCAGTGAAGAGTTTTTACGAGGATAGTGAGGCTCAAGTTAGAGTATGTAGGAAAGAGGGAAATTTTTTCCCAGTAAAAGTAGGCCTTAGACAAGGATGTGTGATGTCACCGTGGTTGTTTAATATATTTATAGATGGGGTTGTAAGAGAAGTAAATGCGAGGGTCTTGGCAAGAGGCGTGGAGTTAAAAGATAAAGAATCACACACAAAGTGGGAGTTGTCACAGCTGCTCTTTGCTGATGACACTGTGCTCTTGGGAGATTCTGAAGAGAAGTTGCAGAGATTGGTGGATGAATTTGGTAGGGTGTGCAAAAGAAGAAAATTAAAGGTGAATACAGGAAAGAGTAAGGTTATGAGGATAACAAAAAGATTAGGTGATGAAAGATTGAATATCAGATTGGAGGGAGAGAGTATGGAGGAGGTGAACGTATTCAGATATTTGGGAGTGGACGTGTCAGCGGATGGGTCTATGAAAGATGAGGTGAATCATAGAATTGATGAGGGAAAAAGAGTGAGTGGTGCACTTAGGAGTCTGTGGAGAGAAAGAACTTTGTCCATGGAGGCAAAGAGGGGAATGTATGAGAGTATAGTTTTATCAACGCTCTTATATGGGTGTGAAGCGTTGGTGATGAATGTTGCAGCGAGGAGAAGGCTGGAGGCAGTGGAGATGTCATGTCTGAGGGCAATGTGTGGTGTGAATATAATGCAGAGAATTCGTAGTTTGGAAGTTAGGAGGAGGTGCGGGATTACCAAAACTGTTGTCCAGAGGGCTGAGGAAGGGTTGTTAGGTAAGACACATATGCAACAGTTAGACAACTTTATTCCGAAACGTTTCGTCTACACAGTAGGCTTCTTCAGTCGAATACAGAAAGTAGGCAGGAACAGTAGAGATGTGAAGACGATGTAATCAGTCCATCACCCTTAAAGTCGTAGAATTTGAGGTTGTCAGTCCCTCGGCCTGGAGAAGTTCAGTTCCATAGTCAGATAGTTCCTGACTATGGAACTGAACTTCTCCAGGCCGAGGGACTGACAACCTCAAATTCTACGACTTTAAGGGTGATGGACTGATTACATCGTCTTCACATCTCTACTGTTCCTGCCTACTTTCTGTATTCGACTGAAGAAGCCTACTGTGTAGACGAAACGTTTCGGAATAAAGTTGTCTAACTGTTGCATATGTGTCTTATCTAACAACCTGTCGGTATTGTATACCATTTTGATGTTCATCTGAGGAAGGGTTGTTGAGGTGGTTCGGACATGCAGAGAGAATGGAGCGAAACAGAATGACTTCAAGAGTGTATCAGTCTGTAGTGGAAGGAAGGCGGGGTAGGGGTCGGCCTAGGAAGGGTTGGAGGGAGGGGGTAAAGGAGGTTTTGTGTGCGAGGGGCTTGGACTTCCAGCAGGCATGCGTGAGCGTGTTTGATAGGAGTGAATGGAGACAAATGGTTTTTAATACTTGACGTGCTGTTGGAGTGTGAGCAAAGTAACATTTATGAAGGGATTCAGGGAAACCGGCAGGCAGGACTTGAGTCCTGGAGACGGGAAG
>NW_027196856.1:30000-75000 GCF_038502225.1 Cherax quadricarinatus
GATGGGCTAATGAGAGCATAGGCAATGGGGTCGAAGAGGTATGGGGTAGGTTTAAAAATGTAGTGTTAGAGTGTTCAGCAGAAGTTTGTGGTTACAGGAAAGTGGGTGCAGGAGGGAAGAGGAGCGATTGGTGGAATGATGATGTAAAGAGAGTAGTAAGGGAGAAAAAGTTAGCATATGAGAAGTTTTTACAAAGTAGAAGTGATGCAAGGAGGGAAGAGTATATGGAGAAAAAGAGAGAAGTTAAGAGAGTGGTGAAGCAATGTAAAAAGAGAGCAAATGAGAGAGTGGGTGAGATGTTATCAACAAATTTTGTTGAAAATAAGAAAAAGTTTTGGAGTGAGATTAACAAGTTAAGAAAGCCTAGAGAACAAATGGATTTGTCAGTTAAAAATAGGAGAGGAGAGTTATTAAATGGAGAGTTAGAGGTATTGGGAAGATGGAAGGAATATTTTGAGGAATTGTTAAATGTTGATGAAGATAGGGAAGCTGTGATTTCGTGTATAGGGCAAGGAGGAATAACATCTTGTAGGAGTGAGGAAGAGCCAGTTGTGAGTGTGGGGGAAGTTCGTGAGGCAGTAGGTAAAATGAAAGGGGGTAAGGCAGCCGGGATTGATGGGATAAAGATAGAAATGTTAAAAGCAGGTGGGGATATAGTTTTGGAGTGGTTGGTGCAATTATTTAATAAATGTATGGAAGAGGGTAAGGTACCTAGGGATTGGCAGAGAGCATGCATAGTTCCTTTGTATAAAGGCAAAGGGGATAAAAGAGAGTGCAAAAATTATAGGGGGATAAGTCTGTTGAGTGTACCTGGTAAAGTGTATGGTAGAGTTATAATTGAAAGAATTAAGAGTAAGACGGAGAATAGGATAGCAGATGAACAAGGAGGCTTTAGGAAAGGTAGGGGGTGTGTGGACCAGGTGTTTACAGTGAAACATATAAGTGAACAGTATTTAGATAAGGCTAAAGAGGTCTTTGTGGCATTTATGGATTTGGAAAAGGCGTATGACAGGGTGGATAGGGGGGCAATGTGGCAGATGTTGCAAGTGTATGGTGTAGGAGGTAGGTTACTGAAAGCAGTGAAGAGTTTTTACGAGGATAGTGAGGCTCAAGTTAGAGTATGTAGGAAAGAGGGAAATTTTTTCCCAGTAAAAGTAGGCCTTAGACAAGGATGTGTGATGTCACCGTGGTTGTTTAATATATTTATAGATGGGGTTGTAAGAGAAGTAAATGCGAGGGTCTTGGCAAGAGGCGTGGAGTTAAAAGATAAAGAATCACACACAAAGTGGGAGTTGTCACAGCTGCTCTTTGCTGATGACACTGTGCTCTTGGGAGATTCTGAAGAGAAGTTGCAGAGATTGGTGGATGAATTTGGTAGGGTGTGCAAAAGAAGAAAATTAAAGGTGAATACAGGAAAGAGTAAGGTTATGAGGATAACAAAAAGATTAGGTGATGAAAGATTGAATATCAGATTGGAGGGAGAGAGTATGGAGGAGGTGAACGTATTCAGATATTTGGGAGTGGACGTGTCAGCGGATGGGTCTATGAAAGATGAGGTGAATCATAGAATTGATGAGGGAAAAAGAGTGAGTGGTGCACTTAGGAGTCTGTGGAGACAAAGAACTTTGTCCTTGGAGGCAAAGAGGGGAATGTATGAGAGTATAGTTTTACCAACGCTCTTATATGGGTGTGAAGCGTGGGTGATGAATGTTGCAGCGAGGAGAAGGCTGGAGGCAGTGGAGATGTCATGTCTGAGGGCAATGTGTGGTGTGAATATAATGCAGAGAATTCGTAGTTTGGAAGTTAGGAGGAGGTGCGGGATTACCAAAACTGTTGTCCAGAGGGCTGAGGAAGGGTTGTTGAGGTGGTTCGGACATGTAGAGAGAATGGAGCGAAACAGAATGACTTCAAGAGTGTATCAGTCTGTAGTGGAAGGAAGGCGGGGTAGGGGTCGGCCTAGGAAGGGTTGGAGGGAGGGGGTAAAGGAGGTTTTGTGTGCGAGGGGCTTGGACTTCCAGCAGGCATGCGTGAGCGTGTTTGATAGGAGTGAATGGAGACAAATGGTTTTTAATACTTGACGTGCTGTTGGAGTGTGAGCAAAGTAACATTTATGAAGGGATTCAGGGAAACCGGCAGGCCGGACTTGAGTCCTGGAGATGGGAAGTACAGTGCCTGCACTCTGAAGGAGGGGTGTTAATGTTGCAGTTTAAAAACTGTAGTGTAAAGCACCCTTCTGGCAAGACAGTGATGGAGTGAATGATGGTGAAAGTTTTTCTTTTTCGGGCCACCCTGCCTTGGTGGGAATCGGCCGGTGTGATAATAAATAAAAAAAAAAAAAAAAGTCCGTTGAGTATACCTGGTAAAGTGTATGGTAGAGTTATTATTGAAAGAATTAAGAGTAAGACGGAGAATAGGATAGCAGATGAACAAGGAGGCTTTAGGAAAGGTAGGGGGTGTGTGGACCAGGTGTTTACAGTGAAACATATAAGTGAACAGTATTTAGATAAGGCTAAAGAGTTTTTTGTGGCATTTATGGATTTGGAAAAGGCGTATGACAGGGTGGATAGGGGAGCAATCTGGTAGACGTTGCAGGTGTATGGAATAGGAGGTAGGTTACTGAAAGCAGTGAAGAGTTTTTACGAGGATAGTGAGGCTCAAGTTAGAGTATGTAGGAAAGAGGGAGATTATTTCCCAGTAAAAGTAGGCCTTAGACAAGGATGTGTGATGTCACCGTGGTTGTTCAATATATTTATAGATGGGGTTGTAAGAGAAGTAAATGCGAGGGTCTTGGCAAGAGGCGTGGAGTTAAAAGATAAAGAAATAAACACAAAGTGGGAATTGTCACAGTTGCACTTTGCTGATGACACTGTGCTCTTGGGAGATTCTGAAGAGAAGTTGCAGAGGTTGGTGGATGAATTTGGTAGGGTATGTAAAAGAAGAAAATTAAAAGTGAATACAGGAAAGAGTAAGGTTATGAGGATAACAAAAAGATTAGGTGATGAAAGATTGGATATCAGATTGGAGGGAGAGAGTATGGAGGAGGTGAATGTATTCAGATATTTGGGAGTGGACGTGTCAGCAGATGGGTCTATGAAAGATGAGGTGAATCATAGAATTGATGAGGGGAAAAGGGTGAGTGGTGCACTTAGGAGTCTGTGGAGACAAAGAACTTTGTCCTTGGAGGCAAAGAGGGGAATGTATGAGAGTATAGTTTTACCAACGCTCTTATATGGGTGTGAAGCATGGGTGATGAATGTTGCAGCGAGGAGAAGGCTGGAGGCAGTGGAGATGTCATGTCTGAGGGCAATGTGTGGTGTGAATATAATGCAGAGAATTCGTAGTTCATAGCAAACTGCAGCTACTGTTGCGGAGGAACCTCTGATTTCAGTTGATTTAAACAGCAGACTTTCGTCTGCTGTCGTTGTTATTGATTAGACTGACCAACAATGCTTTCAGTTCATGTTTAAAAATATGTGTTTCTATTTAATTTTGGAACACTGAATTCAATTCTGACCTTAGATGTGTTCCACAACCTGCAGTTTCCGTGAAACTGAGCCCCCGAGGTGAACGATATCAGCAATGTATAGTCAAAGAGAAGAGATGTCAGGGAAACCTGTCGAATACTGCTGGATGCTGGTGTGGGAGAGCCATACTGAAGAAACCTGAATAATGTGATGTAAATTTCCTTGTATAACTATGAAAATTTCTGTTAGCTATGTAATGCATACATATTTAATAGCTTAGATTATTTTTTTCATTGCGTGAACAACACTTAATATCGATGCATCACGTAATATTTATTATTGTTAGGTGCCATTGTAATGTTTTTTCAGCATTAAATAACCAAAATATTGCTTATAAGATTTAAGAAATAGGTAAAACAACTCAGACTCATGATCAGCACATCAAAGTTTATCTTAAAACGACCAATTTGGTTTTTGAACTAGAAAAAACGCTATTTTTCTCGGCTGTTTTTTTAAAGAATATGATAATCTTAAAGTAGAGTATTCAAAGCCAGGAATAGTAATTATGTGTGTGTGTGTGTGTGTGTGCTCACATATATGTACTCACCAATTTGTGGTTGGAGGGGTCGAGTCATAGCTCCTGGCCCCGCCTCTTCATTGATTGGTACTAGGTCCTCTCTCTCCCCGCTTCATGAGCTTCATCATACCTCGTCTTAAAGCTATGTATGGTTCCTGCCTCCACTACGTCACTTTCCAGACTATTCCACTTCCTGACAACTCTGTGACTGAAGAAATACTTCCTAACATTCCTTTGACTCATCTGAGTCTTCAGCTTCCAATTGTGACATCTTGTTTCTGTGTCCCATCCGTGTGTGTGTGTGTGTGTGTGTGTGTGTGTGTGTGTGTGTGTGTGTGTGTGTGTGTGTGTGTGTGTGAGCGAATAGGAAGACAAGGTGAAATAGAGAATTACCAAACTTCCACTGTGTATTAAGACGATCCAGCATTTTTTTGTACATCATTCAGGTATATTTAATGGTACTAGGATTAAAATAATCCACTGATAATCAGTAATAAAGCCTCTCGGATAATATTAAAAAGATCTCATACGTGATATTTCTTTCCACCTCAAAGAGTTTGTGATGGTTTTAAAGAGAGAGGAGAGCAGGAATCATGAATCAAATAATAAGAGAGGGTTTAACAAAAGACCTTTTTTTGAATTTAACAAAAGTATTTAACAGATGGAAAAGAGAAGTAAATAAAGACGAGAGAGCTGAACAAATGTGCTGAACTGGACAATTGTGACGTAAATTTTGAGGCAAAACAGAGATCCAAAATCCCAAGACGAAGTAACAGTAACACAATATCAGGAAACAACACAATCTGAAGAAACGTATACAAAGAAAGTGAGGAAGGAAACCCCAGAACAACTCAGGACAAACAAAACTACAACTGTCAAAGAAAAAGTAGAAAGCTGAAAAATACTTAGGTACTGTGACAAAAAAAAAGAAATTAGAACAGGCAAAAGAGATAATGAAATTAAAGTTTCTTTTGGGTACGTAAGAGTATGATTAAGGAAGAGATAGACCCAATTAAAGACTGCTCAGGTCAGTTTACCGTCGGTGAGAAAGAAGTGTATACAATCTTCAACTTGTCGGTTTTTCAAACCATTCATCACAACTGTCAGACACTGCAGCATCATGGGATCTTGTTACAAAGAATTCTTCAACACTTGTTCAACCTTTGGACGAAGACCTACTTCGACTAGTGGATGGTACCACTATGACCCCGCCTCCATCTGCTTCACGTCACCTCACTACAGTATATAAGCCACGTCTACGGCCCTATGCTGTACATTCTACAAGATTGATGGACTGAACACATCGACTCCAGGTTGAGGGACTGATTACCTCATTCTCCTCCTCTCCTTACGCCTTCCTCTTTGTATTGGACTGATGAAGCCACTGTGTGGCGAAACGTTTCCTGAATAAAGATTCCCATATGCTGCATAAGTGTCTCAATCTTCAACTTGTCGGTTTTTCAAACCATTCATCACAATCTTCAATAACTATTTCTTATGCTTTTTAACAAAGGAAGATACTATTGAAATTCTAGAAATAAAATATTACATAGTTCAAGACGAAAATAAGTCATGCACAAAGTCACTAGTGATATGGTTCTCAAAACAAATAGATAAATAAAAGCCTGACAAATACCCGGACACCGATGAACCGTTCGCACGAGTTTTAAAGGAATATAAGAAGGCAGTGAGCAACTCATTAACAAGTGTCTTCAGCATATCTCTACAAACTAGCATAGTGCCTGATAAGTGCAAAAAATGACGAATGTGGTATTTATCTACAGAGGGAGTGAGGGATCCTTAGCATCGAAATTTAGACAGATTAGTCTAAACTCCATTGAGGAAAAAAATCAATGGAATCAGTTATTGCCGAGGCTATTCGTAGCCACCGTGGAACCCAAAGTGATCAATAAATCTCTGCACGGTTGTATAAAGGGGTATTCTTGCCTTTTTTTTTTAAACCACTAAGGTATTTGAGTATGATATTGTGTATATGGACTTCAGTAAGGGTTCTGAGAGAGTTCCACATCTGAAAATTGTTTAGGAAAATAGAGGCATACGGAATTTGAGGGGATTTTTTTTTTCTGAATAGAGGCGTGGTTGACAGATTGTTAACAGTGAGTTTGATAAATAAGTAAAAATGAGAATTAGTGAGCGACACAAATGGTCTTCCTCAAGGGTCAGTGTTGTGACCTTTGTTGATTAAAATATACATGAAAGACTGATGAGGGGGTTGTCACAGTTGCTTCTTTGCTGATTACACTGTGCATTTAAGATTTCTGAAGAGAAGTTGGAAAGGCTGGTGGACGAATTCACAAGGGTATGTAAAAGAAGTAAATTAAAAGTGAACATCGGAAAAAAGTGATGAGGGTAAAAAAAAATGATAATGGTAAAAAAATGGAATTTGCAAGAGCAGGTGAAATATACACAAACACTCATCTCTGTATGCAGGGGATGAGATGAAAAGCTGTAAGCCTTCTAACTGAAAGTTGGCTGTCTTGGATCAACGTGTAGCACAAGCTGCACGCCAAGGTATTGTCCAGTGTGGTAAGTTTGGTATAGCACTGCGTAATGAGAGTGAATAACAGATTAGATGGAGTTGAGTATAGAGGAAGTGAATGTGTTCAGATATTTGGAAGTGGACCATAGAACTGACGAGTAGAAAAAGGTGAGTGGTACGTTGAGGCACCTGTGGAGACAAAGAACGTTATCCATGGAGGCAAAACGGGGGATGTATGAAAGCATAGTTTTACCGACACTCTTAAATGGGTGTGAAGTTGTAGATGCTGCAGACGTCGTGTCTGAGGACAATGTGTTGTGTGAATAATATGCAGAGATATAGACATTGGTAGAAGGTGCAAGATTTCTAAAAGTATTATTCACAGGGCTGAGGAAGAGTTGGTGAGGTGGTTCGGTCATTTAGAGTCGCTAGAACAAAACAGCATAACTTGGAAGGCGCAAAATTTGTGGTGGAGGGAAGGCTGGTAATGGTCGTCCTAAGAAAGGTACAGAAGGTTACGTGTGCGTGTGGCTTAGACTCCCAGCAAACGTGTGTGAGCGTCTTAGGAGTGAGTGGAAACAAATATATTTTATGACTTAGAAGAGATACGATTGAGGTGTATAAATGGAGAACAGAGATTAATAAAGGAGATGTAAATAAGGTGTTAAAAATAAAGTCAGGACTCGCAGTAATGGGTTCAAGCTGAAAGGACTTAGATTTAGAGAGGATAAAGGAATGCATTTATTTGGTAATAGATCTGTGAATGACTGGCACACAATCTTGAGTAACATCATTAAAGGGAAAACCTTGTGTCGTACTAAAAATAGGTTAGACAAGCATGTCAGTGGGTGCGAGGTGAACTTACCTAGCACAGGCCAGTAGGCCTGCTGCAGTGCTGATTGGTTATGAAAGGGATGGAGTTGTTTTGATGAAATTCAATTAGCTTTATGCCGAGATGAGGAAATCAATACTAAACACGAGAAAAAAGTTTCAACCTAAATTTCAAAATATATTACGTGAAAAGTGTACAAAATTAACACAGGAACCAAAAAACAGGACTGCATGGTACTGAGAATGATGATTTACAGGCAAAGAAAGAATTTTAATAGAAATGAAAAATCCAATGGGATTCGAAGATACTGTACATGACAGTGGAGTTCTGTTGGCAGTGGAACACAAATCAGTTTTTCGCACAACTGGATCAAACCTACGTCAACACAGAGGAGAATCACTGCTGGAGAGAACAAAACCATGAACACTGTTACATTACAAGATAGTGCAGTACCAAGGGTCTTGCAGTAACCCTAATATCCTCACTGGGAAATTCATTTTCCTTTTTTGCTATAATTTAAGGGTTAAAATTTTACAAATGATAAAGTTAGCTGTAAAAATAGGCCACTTAAATTTGAAGGCTTCACAAAACCACATAAAAGTGAGGCTCTGGATGGTAGAAATCAGTACAAGACTTCAGTGTGTATAACTGTGAGGGAATAAATACGTTCAGTGGATGAGTAGGATTCTGTATGAGATTCACACCTTCTGGAACGTATTTTTTTAAATCCTTAAATTATTCAGTATAACTAGACACAGAAGGAGAGATAAAGATTCTGATGGTGTTTACCAACCACTGTCACCAACGGCAGAGGAATTCATGAAACAGAAAAGAAATATGAATGACTATCTTGAATGCCTTAAAAGTCCAACATCAAATATTTAATTTACTCTTGGTAGATTTCGACCTTCCAAAAGGCGAATGGAAGATTATAATCAATTATATTGCGTCAGACAAAGTACCAAGCATTTTAGAACTAACAGATACTGAGGACCAAGGGGAAACCAAGGAGTCAAGTGCCCTAAACGGCATTCTCTGGCCAATATATAACATATCCGCAAGACGTTCGTGAAAGTATCCGGCATGTGGCGTTCATGTAAGACATCTCTACAAGCCAGCATAAATATAAGCAAATAACCTTCGTTATAGTGATTCACACATTTACATTATATTTTATATATACCAGTAAACCTTCCCCCCTCTCCAATGTGAACTCCTTCCCTGCCTCTTGACCACTAGTTACTTGGCCAGTCTATCTGGTCCTCTGAGTATTAGGAATGACGTTTTCAAGTTTCCCTCGTTCACTAGTTCTATATTATCAGAATATTTTCCTCTAGCCTCTCAAAGTCTCATACTCATTGACCCACTGCAAAGCATTCCACTTTATTCCTGTCTTCCAGGCAGGTCTTCCTTGCAAACTAAGAACAAGCAGTTTCATAATTTGTCTCTGTCCTGCCGCACCTCCGCGTCAGATCTCCAGCAAGTTTAGGAGACAATACATACTTTCTCATAATTGTATTCATAATTGTTTATGAAAGTGTTTCTCTGCAAGTGCTCAACAAGTATGAGTTCTCATCTATATGTGGTTGCATGGAACGAGTCTCAGCTCCTGGCCCTGAGTGTATATAAGTGTATTGGCCTGAGTGTATATGTTAGTGTATGTGTGTTTTTTTTGTATGTATACTCACCTCTTTGTGGTTACAGTGGGCGAGTCATAGCTCCGGGTGTGTGTGTGTGTGTTTGTGTGTGTGTGTGTGTGTGTATGTTAGTATGTATTTTCAGCCACAATCAATAGTGGAGTTACTGAACAGATTACTGTACAAACTCTTCATGACGTTAAAATAATGATGATACTAGTACTTAAAATCGTTATTGCAAGCTTTAATGTAAAAACGGATTGAAAAAAATCAGATAAGCTTAGCGAGTTTCACAGAATTTAGTTTCAGTTCGTTACGGACGAATTTCAAAGAGAAAAACTATTTTTCATTTTGTAGTAACATGCATATGTACTGGCGGACTCAACATTAATTTAATAGAAAGCTTGTTTCTGAGCCGAGTGATATTGGCAAAGTTGTGCAGTAGAACTCTGCAGCTTTCTGTGCAGAGAAGCGAGAGTCACATGTGTTGAAAGTGTTGGCAGCTGCTCCAGGACAGAGACACTCACGGTGCTTACGTTGGCACCGCAGTAACAAGCGAAGTCATTATTTTCCACGACTATTATATCGTTGTTGAAAGACCTCAACGGAAGACCTTCCTAAACACCAAGGCATCGTTATATATCTCTAATGGGCTAAAATACACACACACACACACATACACATCCAGAAACAAGTATACATGGATAAGGAGGGAGGCCCAGCGACAACACGAAAACGATATATCATCGAAAATCAAGTTTGACCCGAAGTTGTTGTATAGCAACACTAGCAGGAAAACAACAGTCAAGGACCAGGTAATCAGGCTGAGGAAAGAAGGCGGGGATCTCACAGGAAACGACCAAGAAGTATGTGAGCAGCTCAACATGAGATTTAAAGAGGTATTTTCAGTGGAGATAGAAAGGACTCAAGGAGTCAGAAAAGAGATATACCAACAAGTGCTGGATGAAATACACACAACTGAGGAGGAGGTGAAGAAGCTGCTATGTGAACTTGATACCTCAAACGCGATGGGACCAGACAACATCTCTCCATGGTCCTTTTGTGTGCCACTAACAACAATCTTCAACACATCCATTGAAACTGGGCAACCACCCGAGGTATGGATGACGGCAAATGCAGTCCCCAATTTTTAAGAAAGGAGACAGACACGAGACATTAAACTACAGACCAGTGTCACTGACGTGTATAGTATGCAAAGTCATGGAGAAGATTATCAGGAGAGTGTTGGAGCACCTAGAAAGGAACAGGTTTATAAAGGACAACCAGCACGGTTTCAGGTAAGGAAAGATTTTGCCATCGAGGTGGTTAGTTTATTGTGCACCTCATATCCATCCTGTGGACGGTAGCGCAAGAGCATATGGATACACAAAAGGCCAAGGAACTAAGCCCCAAAAGGGTTAACAGGAGTACATTTGGATTTATATCTAAAGTTCACTTATCTGTTACAAGCAAATTTAGAAAATTTGCTTAGTATATCTGGTATCTTATTTTCATAAATAAGATGTCACATAGGTTATTATACTGTCTATTTTTATATTTCACAGTAAGTGGACAATTAAGCACATATTGTTCAAGACAGTGACCATATGCCTGACCACATAATTTGCATTTAGTTTGATCATCATCTGTGTGTCTCCCAAACTGCCAGAAGTACTTGTAACCAAATCTAAGCCTGGCCACTACAACATCAGTCAGTCTGTTCACATTGCAAGTTGCTCCATAAACATATTTAACTACTTTCATGTTATCATAATGGGTTATAGATCTACTCAGGCTTCTAATTGTATTCCTATAACATTAATTTTTATTATTTACTTCTCTCCTAATATTATTCCTAATGCTAGACACAGATATACCAAAGTTATATTCTACATTCTCCTTCTGGGTACTCTTCTTGGCTAACATATCAACTTTATCATGAAGGAGTAATCCAATGTGTGATGGGATCCATAGCAATTGTACATTAATTCCTTTTTCCCGGATTTTTGAGTATCTATACCTGGCTTCTCCAATGAGCATGTTGTTGGAGTCATTATATGAGTCAAGAGCCTTCAATGATGACATAGAATCAGTAATGATGATAGAGTCAAGCTCAGTGTCATAAGTTAGCTTTAGCGCCATTAGGATTGCAAACAATTCAGTTTGCAGTGTAGACGCCCAGTTGTTAATTCTTATGCCTAACTCAACAAATTTATTATGGTTCTTAACTAGGGAGGTGGCAACAAGAGCAGATGCAGCCCTGCCAGAAGACTCCTGTTTAGATCCATCAGTGTATATAACTTGTGATAACTTATTACTACCAGCTAGGCGAGAAATTTCTTCTTGAGCAGTTGCTTTAACAAGTGATTTAAGGAAGGGATTACTAGCAATGAGCTTCTTGGGAGGGACTTGCAGGTATGTGATATTAAATGAACACATCTTCCATGGAGGGGTGAAATG
The DNA here is from genome assembly GCF_038502225.1 of Cherax quadricarinatus. NCBI lineage: Eukaryota > Metazoa > Arthropoda > Malacostraca > Decapoda > Parastacidae > Cherax > Cherax quadricarinatus. The sequence continues at coordinate 41,471 of NW_027196856.1, forward strand.
CTCTTGTTGCCTACAGTGATACAGTTCATGCAGGTTATAAAACTTCATATAATTGCATGTTTTCACAATCAATTTAGATCTGTGTGTATTTGCTTCTAGACACTTAGTAAGATTCGTAGTGACAATGTCTTGTTCATTTCTTAACATTCTAATGCCGAGTACAGTGTTGATCTCAATCCTATCACTGATACTAGAAATACCAAGCTCCTTCCTCGTATTAGGAACCTTTGTAGATTTGGGACAGCCAAGAATAATTCTGAAAGCTTCATTTTGCATTAACTCCAAGGGTCGGAGAGAACTTTCCCTAGTTAATATCAACATGGAAGCAGCATAATCAATTAAGGACCTAACATAGGCTATGTACATCATTCTCACGATTCTCACATTAGCACCATAGTTGGGGTTGTAGCCAGCAACATTAGCACCATAGTTGGGGTTGTAGCCAGCAACATTAGCACCATAGTTGGGGTTGTAGCCAGCAACATTAGCACCATAGTTGGGGTTGTAGCCAGCAACATTAGCACCATAGTTGGGGTTGTAGCCAGCAACATTAGCACCATAGTTGGGGTTGTAGCCAGCAACATTAGCACCATAGTTGGGGTTGTAGCCAGCAACATTAGCACCATAGTTGGGGTTGTAGCCAGCAACATTAGCACCATAGTTGGGGTTGTAGCCAGCAACATTAGCACCATAGTTGGGGTTGTAGCCAGCAACATTAGCACCATAGTTGGGGTTGTAGCCAGCAACATTAGCACCATAGTTGGGGTTGTAGCCAGCAACATTAGCACCATAGTTGGGGTTGTAGCCAGCAACATTAGCACCATAGTTGGGGTTGTAGCCAGCAACATTAGCACCATAGTTGGGGTTGTAGCCAGCAACATTAGCACCATAGTTGGGGTTGTAGCCAGCACCATAGTTGTGGTTGTAGCCAGCACCATAGTTGGGGTTGTAGCCAGCAACTTCAGCACCATAGTTGGGGTTGTAGCCAGCAACTTCAGCACCATAGTTGGGGTTGTAGCCAGCAGCTTCAGCACCATAGTTGGGGTTGTAGCCAGCACCATAGTTGGGGTTGTAGCCAGCACCATAGTTGGGGTTGTAGCCAGCAACATTAGCACCATAGTTGGGGTTGTAGCCAGCAACATTAGCACCATAGTTGGGGTTGTAGCCAGCAACATTAGCACCATAGTTGGGGTTGTAGCCAGCAACATTAGCACCATAGTTGGGGTTGTAGCCAGCAACATTAGCACCATAGTTGGGGTTGTAGCCAGCAACATTAGCACCATAGTTGGGGTTGTAGCCAGCAACATTAGCACCATAGTTGGGGTTGTAGCCAGCAACATTAGCACCATAGTTGGGGTTGTAGCCAGCAACATTAGCACCATAGTTGGGGTTGTAGCCAGCAACATTAGCACCATAGTTGGGGTTGTAGCCAGCAACATTAGCACCATAGTTGGGGTTGTAGCCAGCAACATTAGCACCATAGTTGGGGTTGTAGCCAGCAACATTAGCACCATAGTTGGGGTTGTAGCCAGCAACATTAGCACCATAGTTGGGGTTGTAGCCAGCAACATTAGCACCATAGTTGGGGTTGTAGCCAGCAACATTAGCACCATAGTTGGGGTTGTAGCCAGCAACATTAGCACCATAGTTGGGGTTGTAGCCAGCAACATTAGCACCATAGTTGGGGTTGTAGCCAGCAACATTAGCACCATAGTTGGGGTTGTAGCCAGCAACATTAGCACCATAGTTGGGGTTGTAGCCAGCAACATTAGCACCATAGTTGGGGTTGTAGCCAGCAACATTAGCACCATAGTTGGGGTTGTAGCCAGCAACATTAGCACCATAGTTGGGGTTGTAGCCAGCAACATTAGCACCATAGTTGGGGTTGTAGCCAGCAACATTAGCACCATAGTTGGGGTTGTAGCCAGCAACATTAGCACCATAGTTGGGGTAGTACAGTTTGTTACGTATCTTTCTTTCAAACGTTTTACAAAGACAACTTTCAAACGTTTTACAAAGACAACTTTCAAACGTTTTACAAAGACAATTTCAAACGTTTTACAAAGACAACTTTCAAACGTTTTACAAAGACAATTTCAAACGTTTTACAAAGACAACTTTCAAACGTTTTACAAAGACAATTTCAAACGTTTTACAAAGACAACTTTCAAACGTTTTACAAAGACAATTTCAAACGTTTTACAAAGACAACTTTCAAACGTTTTACAAAGACAAATTTCAAACGTTTTACAAAGACAAATTTCAAACGTTTTACAAAGACAAATTTCAAACGTTTTACAAAGACAAATTTCAAACGTTTTACTAAGACAAATTTCAAACGTTTTACAAAGACAAATTTCAAACGTTTTACAAAGACAAATTTCAAACGTTTTACAAAGACAAACTTTCAAACGTTTTACAAAGACAACTTTCAAACGTTTTACAAAGACAATTTCAAACGTTTTACAAAGACAACTTTCAAACGTTTTACAAAGACAACTTTCAAACGTTTTACAAAGACACTTTCAAACGTTTTACAAAGAAAACTTTCAAACGTTTTACAAAGACAAATTTCAAACGTTTTACAAAGACAAATTTCAAACGTTTTACAAAGACAAATTTCAAACGTTTTACAAAGACAAATTTCAAACGTTTCACAAAGACAAATTTCAAACGTTTTACAAAGACAAATTTCAAACGTTTTACAAAGACAAATTTCAAACGTTTTACAAAGACAAATTTCAAACGTTTTACAAAGACAATTTCAAACGTTTTACAAAGACAACTTTCAAACGTTTTACAAAGACAACTTTCAAACGTTTTACAAAGACAACTTTCAAACGTTTTACAAAGATAACTTTCAAACGTTTTACAAAGACAACTTTCAAACGTTTTACAAAGACAACTTTCAAACGTTTTACAAAGACAACTTTCAAACGTTTTACAAAGACAACTTTCAAACGTTTTACAAAGACAACTTTCAAACGCTTTACAAAGATAACTTTCAAACGTTTTACAAAGACAACTTTCAAACGTTTTACAAAGACAACTTTCAAACGTTTTACAAAGACAACTTTCAAACGTTTTACAAAGACAACTTTCAAACATTTTATAAAGACAACTAGTTAAGGAGATCGGTCTAAATGTATCAGGCTGTTGGGGCTTAGGGATAGGTACAATGAGACTATTGGTGCAGGAAGTATGAAGAACTCTCTCAATGTAACTGAGATTATACAGTGTTCTGAGGACATCATAAGTTATACCTTCCTCTCCAGGAGCTGTTGATCGACCTTTAGTTAATATATCATCTAATTCATACTCGGAGAAGAAGCAATCACTCTCATCAATATTTTCGCTGATAAAATTAATCAATTTCAACATTTCTTCAGACGTTTCTTTTGGTACAAAATTATTGATTTTTACATTAAAATAAATGAAAAATGTATATTTAAAAGTATAAGAGAAAATTTCAGAAAGATCTTAAGTTTAAATGAGTTCTTGCTAACTAATCTTATCTATTCGGCACGACATTTACACACACACACACACACACACACACACACACATATATATATATATATATATATATATATATATATATATATATATATATATATATATATATATATATATATATATATATATATATATATATATATATATATATATATATATATATATATATATATATATATATATATATATATATGCCAAGTGAGTATACTACGAAAACCTGTAATTGTTTTACATGATGGTAGGATTGCTGGTGTCTTTTGTCTCTCTCATAAACATGCAAGATTTCAGATATGTCTTGCTACTTCTACTTACACTTAGGTCACACTACACATACATGTTCAAGCATATATATACACACCCCTCTGGGTATTCTTCTATTTTCTTTCTAGTTCTTGTTCTTGTTTATTTCCTCTTATCTCCATGGGGAAGTGGAACAGAATTCTTCCTCCGTAAGCCATGCGTGTTGTAAGAGGCGACTAAAATGCCGGGAGCAAGGGGCTAGTAACCCCTTCTCCGGTATAAATTACTAAATTTAAAAGAGAAACTTTCGTTTTTCTTTTTGGGTCACCCTGCCTTGGTGGGATACGGCCGGTGTGTTGAAAGAAAGATATATATATATATAATATATATATATATATATATATATATATATATATATATATATATATATATATATATATATATATATATATATATATATATATATATATGTATATATATTCATTAAATATAATGCTACAATAAATGGAGCAAAAGCCTGTAAGATAATGCAGATATTTATGTAATTAACCCAGCCTTATCAATTCCAGTTTCACATAAGCTTGTCTGCCTAATAAAGAAATATATACATCAAACAGAAAATATACAGCTAGGAAACCAATATTTAAACCTTGTGTCTTTGTCATTAAGAAGAAAATAAATTAATCAAGACAGATAATAAATCATGATTTTTTTGAAAGTTTAGGACTTTCAGTAATCATAATAAATTTTTCATAGATTTCAGTTTATTTCGGGCACTAGATGTGGTGAAAATCTTTGCTGGGAAACTGCCAAGATTTTGAAGGTTTGACTTATTTATATTTGTGGAGTTATTAAGGAGAAGCGGTAAGGTGGATTTAACTTTGGGATATGGAAGGAAATGAGACGTCACTTTGAGGGACGAGAACGTATTTTATTGGAATGAAATTTAAAATAATAATAATAATATTATTATTATTATTATTATTATTATTATTATTATTATTATTATTATTATTATTATTATTATTATTATTATTATTAATAGTATAAAAATATAAATAATAATAATAATGATAATAATATTGTTAATAATAATGTTAATAACAATAATAATGATAATAATATTAACAACAATAATAATAATAATAATAATAATAAAAATTTTTTAATTTTATACCTACGAAAGAACAGAAATTATCGTTTAATGTGTGTAACTCTGTGTGTGTGTGTGTGTGTGTGTGTGTGTGTGTGTGTGTGTGTGTGTGTGTGTGTGTGTGTGTGTCCTTTTGTTCACTAATACATTCATGTAACACTGTGTGTATCCTCGTGTCCAGTGATACATATATGTGTATAAACTCGTGTATCCTCTGGTTGATACATGAACGGCTGTAACTGTGTGAGTATCTTCGTGTTTACAGGTACGTGTACGGTTCTGAGCAAACGCTGTACGTACAGGAGGTGAGGCAGACGGACTCCCACGCCTCGTTTCTGTGTCGTGTTAGACACCGCGCCCTCCGCACGCCCATCACCAGCACGCCCGCATCTCTCACAGTGCTGGGTAAGTCATCACACCCACGTTGATAATGTTCATTATATTCATAGTTCACTTGTGTTTTATAGGCTGTCACTTTCATGGTATCCAGAATTTTGTTACCTCCTCTCATTCTTCCGGTTCCCCTTTTTCTTCTGGTTCCCCTCATTCTTCCGGTTCCACTTTTCTTTTGGTTCCCCTCATTCTTTCGGTTCCCCTCTTTCTTCTGGTTCCCCTCATTTTTCAGGTTCCCCTCATTCTTCAGGTTCCCCTAATTCTTCAGGATCCCCTCATTCTTCTGGTTCTCCTCATTCTTCTGGTTCCCCTCATTCTTCTGGTTTTCCCCTCATTCTTCTGGTTCTCCTCATTCTTTTGGTTCCCCTCATTCTTCCGGTTTATCTCATTCTTCTAATCCCCCTCGTTCTTCTGGTTCCTCTCATTCTTCCTGTTCCCCTCATTCTTCTGGTTCTCCTCACATTACTTGTTCACCTCAGCTTGATTTTTTCCCCTCACCCTACTGGTTCCTTCACCCTGCTGGTTCCCTCACCCTGCTGGTTCCTTCACCCTGCTGGTTCCCTCACCCTACTGGTTCCTTCACCCTGCTGGTTCCCTCACCCTACTGGTTCCTTCACCCTGCTGGTTCCCTCACCCTACTGGTTCCTTCACCCTGCTGGTTCCCTCACCCTGCTGGTTCCCTCACCCTACTGGTTCTCTTCACCCTTTTGGTTCCCGTGACTCTTTTGGTTCACATGTAAGTGCTAGTTCCACCTCGCTTGGCTTAAAGAGAGTAAGTACAAATTAGCTATGATTCTCAACTCCGTGTCTGAGCGACAGACGAGAAGCACTTCCAGAGACGCCTTGTTCATAGGGTGGTCAGGCGCATGTTTCCCGAGACCTGAATACAATAGCTTACTTACCACATGTCATAGCCTAAAATAATTACCTAATTGCTCAGTAATTCAGCCCCTGAGCTGCCTCGTCGTGTTTGCAAGGTACTGAGACTTACATTTCCTATACGCGTATTGATATGCAATAAACGACTGCAACCAGCCAGGAACTGAATCTTTCAGCCTACACAAACAATTATTTGTACAGTACAGCTATTCCTAAGAACACTACGTGGAGGTTATTGAGGATGTAATTCCCAAAGAAACTGATTGAACATATTTCTAATTTTTTAACTACTGTTTTCAATAAATGGCAGAACTACATAAATTGTTGAAGATACTGTAGATTTTCCGAAAATACAGTATTTTTTGTATGTAAATTGATGGAATATATTGTAGGTAATAAAAATTAATTCGTAAATAAAGAAAGAACCAGCGAGAATGGTTAGCGTCGCTGGAGTGAATCACCATTGTTTTGAACTGACCAAGAGAAACGGTAGTGAAAATCGGAAGAATTTCGTCGCTCTAGAGGTTATATTGGGCTTAAAACCTCTCAAATAGTATCCAAAATTGTTGGAATTGCAGTCCTGCAGAACGTGAGAATTAGGCAACTGGACAGGACTCCGTAATTAGATGGAAACAGGATATTACCACAGCTGAGTGATGTCTATATTTATGTTGAAATTCTGGCCAGTATTTTCTTCATATTTTAGGCAGGGGGTTTGTGTATGACACACCGTCATCTCCAGACTAACTGGTGAGTGTTATTAAGATAAATTCTCCTTCAATGTATATGTATTCATTTTTTTAAATTTAATATACAGTCCACATATTTATATTAATGTTTTACCAGAATACCTGGTGATGTATATTTGATTTGAAATTAATATAGATCCAGAGTGACTTGTAGAGATATAGATTGTAGTATCAAAGGGGGACATTTTTTGCAACCTAGGTGTCCTAAAATTCCTACATGTTTCTGTAACTTTGATAAAGAATAATTATCTTTGTTACCATTTACTGGTATGTATCTAATGAGATTCATCCAGGTAAATTTAATTTTCCGGATAAATGCTTGTTTTTCCACTGTAGCTACAAGACATTAAGTTTACCATTACTAAAATAAAGTTACTCGGAAAACCATCCAGTCTATTAAATTGTAATTGTTGACGAAATTTTTTATAAATGTAACTATTTACATTAACTATAATAAATAGAATATATATCCCGTGAGTTCGTTAAAAATTTGTTATTAGGTATCATTCAATCGGTTTCAAAAATTTGCGATAATGAGGAACAGATACATAGAAAATTAGTAAGTTTACTTGCCCGACATTTCTGCGAACGTTACTTGATGTATTCCGGTCGCTGTGAGAAAAACATCACTCATGTCGTAACCCAAGTTGTGTCTCAGCGCACACGATTTGAATAGTGCAGAGTACTGCATAATTTGGTAGTGCAGTCGAATATTACCACATTAAGTTTGAAACTGCTTAAGTAACACTATCGAGTTATGAGCATGGATATGTTGAAGCTAAACAGATGTGACACTCAGAAATTATTGCATGACAAGCGGTATTTCAATTTATCCAATTTCGTCAGAAAAAAAGTAGACCGAGACCCACACAGGCCAAAATGAAACCAAAATTTTCTTCAAGAAAGACTGATCAGTTTTAAACAAAGTAAATAAAGTGTGTATGGAAACAAGCATTATATAAACTTAGAAAATATATCATACGATTGTTTAACAATAGTCCAGAGGACACACAGACGCTACAGACACATTCTGTAGAACAATATTAAGTTGATAACCAAATAAAGTCACACACGAGAATTATTTCTGATTAAAAGAGACATTTTCCAAATATTTTCCTGATACCAATTATATTAATAAGATTGGCACATAATTTATACAGCCTAACATCAAAATTTTGCTTCCTGTGAGGAAGACACAGCCTAAACCCATGAATCGTTCCATTTCGTACGATGCATCAGCTGTTATATAAGTATCTCCACTCCATCTCTAAGTTACTGATGTTACTTACTGAATTTACAGAACATACCTGGATATGTGTAACATGCATGTCAAGATATATATATATATATATATATATATATATATATATATATATATATATATATATATATATATATGTCGTGCCGAATAGGCAGAACTTGCGATCTTGGCTTAAATAGCAACGCTCATCTTGCCATATAAGACAAGTGAAAATTTGTGTATGCAATAATTTCTCCAAAATCATTGAACCTAACGAAAAATATATATTTCACTATGTTTATTTAGTATTAAATTACTGTAAACAAATCTAAAATATATTTAGTTGGATTAGGCTAAAATAAATTGTTCTTGTTATAATAAGGTTAGGTAAGTTTTCTAAGATTCTTTTGGTGCAAAATTATAATTTTTTGCATTAACATTAATGAAAAAAATATGTCTTTAAACGTATAAAAGAAAATTTTAGAAAGGACTTAATTTTAAATGAGTTCTTGCTAATTGACCAGTTTTACATATTCGGCACGACATATATATATATATATATATATATATATATATATATATATATATATATATATATATATATATATATATATATATATATATATATATATATATATATATATATATATATATATATATATATATATATATATATATATGCAAAACAACCACTCTGAAAAAATAGAGAAATTCCAAGCGCTTTCGTGACTACTCACATTAGTTCAGTAGGAAAGCGCTTATTTCTCTATTTTTTGATAATGTGAGTAGTCACGAAAGCGCTTGGAATTTCTCTATTTTTTCAGAGTGGTTGTTTTGCATATTCCGAAATCACCTGTACTTCCCATTCCAGGACTGTGATCGGTTTTGAATTGCATAAATGTTACTTTGCTACACTCCAACAGCACGTCAAGTATTAAAAACCATTTGTCTCCATTCACTCCTATCAAACACGCTCACGCATGCCTGCTGGAAGTCCAAGCCCCTCGCTTGGATATATATATATATATATATATATATATATATATATATATATATATATATATATATATATATATATATATATATATATATATATATATATATATATATATATATATATATATATATATATATATATATATATATTACTTCTTTTATCGTATATTTGTAATATCATTAATTAACAAAGATGTGGGAGAACTGTATACACCTAACATTGTCTCCTGACCTGGTTAGCGGCGCCGCTGACAGACTCTCCCCCAAGGATGGACCCAGAGCTGACGAGGATGTTAGAGGTGGTAGACGGCCATCCCTTCACTATCCCCTGCCTCGCCCACGCCCACCCTCCTCCACACGACAGGTGAGTTAGTCGCCCACGCCCACCCTCTCCCCACGCCCTATCCTCCTCCACACTACAGGTGAGCCCACCCTCCTTCACACTTAGTCTCGTCTCCCACGCCCACCCTCCTCCACACTAGAGGCGAGTCTCACCCACGCCCACCCTCCTCCACACTACAGGTGAGTCTCGCCCACGCCCACCCTCCTCCACACTACAGGTGAGTTAGTCTCTCCCACGCCCACCCTCCTCCACACTACAGGTGAGTTAGTCTCGCCCACGCCCACCTTTCCTCCACACTAGAGGCGAGTCTCGCCCACGCCCACCCTCCTCCACACTAGAGGCGAGTCTCGCCCACGCCCACCCTCCTCCACACTACAGGTGAGTCTCGCCCACGCCCACCCTCCTCCACACTACAGGTGAGTTAATCTCGCCCACGCCCACCCTTCCTCCACACTACAGGTGAGTTAGTCTCGCCCACGCACTCTCCACTATCCCCTCTACACAACAAGTTTTTCAGCCTCGACTTTGCTCACCCTCTTCAGCCTCATTCCTTCTCATTCCCCTTCACATTACAAGTGCGTCACCCTCGCTCACGCTCACTCTCTCCACAACACAGGAATGTCAGTCTTGCCGACGCTCACCCATTCCAAATTATAGGTACATCAGACTTGCCCATACACACCCACTCCACACAACAAGTGCAACAACCTCGCCCACAATAAACCCCTCCACTAGCTGATACCATAAATTTATTACCGGTTATAACAAATCCACTTTAAATCTCTACCCTAACTTACAGAAACCAACACATAAATCTGCAAGATGTATTTGTGTCACCGCGCTACCCAAGTAAGGTATCCCGGTGGTGCGTAACTCAGTGGTACCTCACTGAAAGTGAAAACAGTAGTGTAGTTGAATTTAACATTGAAGACTTGAAGGGGAATCATGAACATTCCACAAATTATCTCATGTTAATTAGTATCCCAGGTTCTTTAATTAAAATTGACAAAATACGATACACAGAAAAACGTAAATTCTATCTAGTACAATGAAAGACCAGATTTAAAAGTTTAAAACGAAGCTGAAAAGGAATTTTGTAGTTCTCACATAAATCAAAATTCATAATACACTAACACTTAGTTTAAAGCCGCTCAGAAGTTGCATTATTAAGTTACTGTTGTAGTAAGGTTGGAGTCAATTGTTTAATTAAGGAACTCACAAATTATCTTATTGAAACATGAGTTTCAGTTTTCCTAGTCTCGTCTTTTAAAAGAACGCAAATTGCGACCTAAGCAAGTCAAAATCAATCGCATTTTTTTCTCTAAGATTGATCAACGATTCAAAGTTTAGTAATCTTTATTTAGCCTTAGGATAGGTGACATAAATTTAATACAGTGGGCAACAGGGTAAGTAGACGTCACGGATACATTACAAAAATTTCAAGATTATCTACCCATGGGTAACTCAGTAACATCAGACACTGACATCTGATCAGTAGAGACATTCTCCAGGTATTTCACGGAGCACAATATGTTGAATAAAACTGGTAAATTAAAACTTACACAACCCAAAATCAAGAAGAAGCTTAATCTGAAGAAAACAACACTTAAGCTTAAAGCTGACCAGAAGATGCATCCTTCATCTAAAGCTTAGAACCTAACACTGTCAAATTTATTAACTAGATTAGAAAATTATGAAGGATGAAACTACACAGTCTAAACCCCTAAACAGTTTCTTTCCCGTCATAACATGCATCTGGTATTGATGACTGATGTTTAGGAGGAAAACCATCGTCCATCCCTTATGGTTTTAGAGCTTATTTTAACTATAATAAAAAGTTGAGGTGGCATACTCCAGAAACAGTACTGCTGTATCATTTCGAAATTAAACGGCACCTTACACACTACCTAAAATTACCAATATTACACCAAGTTCGCAACACAAGTGGTTTAGGTTTAAAGCCAACTAGAAGCTGGTTTCTTAGGTAAATACTTGCAAACCAAGAGTGGGTGTGGTTTATATTTGCATCGGAAGGCATCAGGACTTTAGATGTGGCTGTGGTGAATGGGGAGGCAGGGTGTACAGGAATGGGGAGGCAGGGTGTACAGGAATGGGGAGGCAGGGTGTACAGGAATGGGGAGGCAGGGTGTACAGGAATGGGGAGGCAGGGTGTACAGGAATGGAGAGGCAGGTTGAACAGGAATGGAGAGCCAGGGTGTACATGGGGAGGCAGGGTGTACAGGAATGGGGAGGCAGGGTGTACAGGAATGGGGAGGCAGGGTGTACAAGAAGGAATGGGGATGGGGAGGCAGGGTGTACAGGAATGGGGAGGCAGGGTGTACAAGAATGGGGAGGCAGGGTGTACAAGAATGGGGAGGCAGGGTGTACAAGAATGGGGAGGCAGGGTGTACACGAAATGGGTCCGTACATGCTAATTGTTCCACGAACCTTCCTCAGTCATAGTTAACTATAGTATAAAATTTGAAGCTAATCGGATAAAGCGTTCCTAAGTTGAAAACGAAAGTTAAGCTAGAACTTAGTTGAAGACATGGAAACTATAATTACAAGTAATAATTGGTGCCTCCAACTCCTGCCTCACCAATTACTTAACTGAAATTTGACATATGAAAAACTGTTACTAGTCAAGTTAACTCCGTTACCAGAGTTAAGGACCAAGAAATTCTGAACGATTCTTGCTGAACCTGAGTCTCATTCTCACGGCAAAATTTTTAAGTTTTGTAGCATTCAAGATTAATTAGACACATGTGCAACACTTGGGCTTCTTCATTGTGGAAACGTTTCGCCACACAGTCCAATTCGAAGAAGAATAGTGAAGATCAGAAGGAGACTGAGGTAATGAGTCCCCAAGCCTGGACTCGATGTAATCAGTCCATCATGGAATCCAGGCTGAGGAACTGATTATCAAATCTACTTCTGATTTTCACTATTTTTCGTAATGGATTGTGTGACGAAACGTTTCCTCATTAAAGATACCTAAGTGTTGCACATGTGTCTAATTTATCAACCTGTCTGTTCTCTGAACCATTTATCTACGTAACTATTACGGTCAATGACTTTTCTGCTAAAGAATGTCTTTACAGACAGACCTATGGTAGTATAGTGGGAACTCTGGAGGCCTAATCATAGTCAATTTGTTTATGGAATAATCTGAAACTTAATAATTAACACAGACTTTACTTACTGACCAGAAAGAGGAAGATATTTCAGTTTGTCTAAGGTGACAACTTTTTCAGACCATCTTAGACAAATTATTTTTAACGTTCAAATAATTTTGAATGCACTGAGAAATATATGTCGTGCCGAATATGTAAAACTGGTCAATTAGCAAGAACTCATTTAAAATTAAGTCCTTTCTGAAATTTTCTCTTATACGTTTAAAGATATATTTTTTTCATTAATGTTAATGTAAAAATTTTTAATTTTGCACCAAAAGAATCTTAGAAAACTTACCTAACCTTATTATAACAAGAGCAATTTATTTTAGCCTAACCCAACTAAATATATTTTAGATTTGTTTACAGTAATTTAATACTAAACAAACACAGTGAAATATATTTTTTTCGTTAGGTTCAGAATGATTTTGGCGAAATTATTGCATACACAAATTTTCGCTTGTCCTATATGGCAAGATGAGCGTTGCTATTTAAGCCAAGATCGCAAGTTCTGCCTATTCGGCACACGATATATATATATATATGTCCTATATATATATATATATATATATATATATATATATATATATATATATATATATATATATATATATATATATATATATATATATATATATATATATATATATATATATATGTCGTGCCGAATAGGCAGAACTTGCGATCTTGGCTTAAATAGCAACGCTCATCTTGCCATATAGGACAAGTGAAAATTTGTGTATGCAATAATTTCGCCAAAATCATTCTGAACCTAACGAAAAAAATATATTTCACTGTGTTTGTTTAGTATTAAATTATTGTAAACAAATCTAAAATATATTTAGTTGGGTTAGGCTAAAATAAATTGTTCTTGTTATAATAAGGTTAGGTAAGTTTTCTAAGATTCTTTTGGTGCAAAATTAAATTTTTTTACATTAACATTAATGAAAAAAATATATCTTTAAACGTATAAGAGAAAATTTTAGAAAGGACTTAATTTTAAATGAGTTCTTGCTAATTGACCAGTTTTACATATTCGGCACGACATATATATATATATATATATATATATATATATATATATATATATATATATATATATATATATATATATATATATATATACAGATATATCAGATCACTTTCTAGTTGTAGCTACACTGAGAGTAAAAGGTAGATGGGATGCAAGGAGAATAGAAGCATCAGGGAAGAGAGAGGTGAAGGTTTATAAACTAAAAGAGGAGGCAGTTAGGGAAAGATTTAAACAACTATTGGAGGATAGATGGGCTAATGAGAGCATAGGCAATGGGGTCGAAGGGGTATGGGGTAGGTTTAAAAATGTAGTGTTAGAGTGTTCAGCAGAAGTTTGTGGTTACAGGAAAGTGGGTGCGGGAGGGAAGAGGAGCGATTGGTGGAATGATGATGTAAAGAGAGTAGTAAGGGAGAAAAAGTTAGCATATGAGAAGTTTTTACAAAGTAGAAGTGATGCAAGGAGGGAAGAGTATATGGAGAAAAAGAGAGAGGTTAAGAGAGTGGTGAAGCAATGTAAAAAGAGAGCAAATGAGAGAGTGGGTGAGATGTTATCAACAAATTTTGTTGAAAATAAGAAAAAGTTTTGGAGTGAGATTAACAAGTTAAGGAAGCCTAGAGAACAAATGGATTTTTCAGTTAAAAATAGGTGAGGAGAGTTATTAAATGGAGAGTTAGAGGTATTGGGAAGATGGAGGGAATATTTTGAGGAATTGTTAAATGTTGATGAAGATAGGGAAGCTGTGATTTCGTGTATAGGGCAAGGAGGAATAACATCTTGTAGGAGTGAGGAAGAGCCAGTTGTGAGTGTGGGGGAAGTTCGTGAGGCAGTAGGTAAAATGAAAGGGGGTAAGGCAGCCGAGATTGATGGGATAAAGATAGAAATGTTAAAAGCAGGTGGGGATATAGTTTTGGAGTGGCTGGTGCAATTATTTAATAAATATATGGAAGAGGGTAAATTACCTAGGGATTGGCAGAGAGCATGCATAGTTCCTTTGTATAACGGCAAAGGGGACAAAAGAGAGTGCAAAAATTATAGGGGGATAAGTCTGTTGAGTATACCTGGTAAAGTGTATGGTAGAGGTATTATTGAAAGAATTAAGAGTAAGACGGAGAATATGATAGCAGATGAACAAGGAGGCTTTAGGAAAGGTAGGGGGTGTGTGGACCAGGTGTTTACAGTGAAACATATAAATGAACAGTATTTAGATAAAGCTAAAGAGATCTTTGTGGCATTTATGGATTTGGAAAAGGCGTATGACAGGGTGGATAGGGGGGCAATGTGGCAGATGTTGCAGGTGTATGGTGTAGGAGGTAGGTTACTGAAAGCAGTGAAGAGTTTTTACGAGGATAGTGAGGCTCAAGTTAGAGTATGTAGAAAAGAGGGAAATTATTTCCCAGTAAAAGTAGGCCTTAGACAAGGATGTGTGATGTCACCGTGGTTGTTTAATATATTTATAGATGGGGTTGTAAGAGAAGTAAATGCGAGGGTCTTGGCAAGAGGCGTGGAGTTAAAAGATAAAGAATCACACATAAAGTGGGAGTTGTCACAGTTGCTCTTTGCTGATGACACTGTGCTCTTGGGAGATTCTGAAGAGAAGTTACAGAGACTGGTGGATGAATTTGGTAGAGTGTGCAAAAGAAGAAAATTAAAAGTGAATACAGGAAAGAGTAAGGTTATGAGGATAACAAAAAGATTAGGTGATGAAAGATTGGATATCAGATTGGAGGGAGAGAGTATGGAGGTGGTGAATGTATTCAGATATTTGGGAGTGGACGTGTCAGCGGATGGGTCTATGAAAGATGAGGTGAATCATAGAATTGATGAGGGGAAAAGGGTGAGTGGTGCACTTAGGAGTCTGTGGAGACAAAGAACTTTGTCCTTGGAGGCAAAGAGGGGAATGTATGAGAGTATAGTTTTACCAACGCTCTTATATGGGTGTGAAGCATGGGTGATGAATGTTGCAGCGAGGAGAAGGCTGGAGGCAGTGGAGATGTCATGTCTGAGGGCAATGTGTGGTGTGAATATAATGCAGAGAATTCGTAGTTTGGAAGTTAGAAGGAGGTGCGGGATTACCAAAACTGTTGTCCAGAGGGCTGAGGAAGGGTTGTTGAGGTGGTTCGGACATGTAGAGAGAATGGAGCCAAATCAGTCTGTAGTGGGAAGGACTTCTAGGAAAGGTTGGAGGGAGGGGGTAAATGAGGTTTTGTGTGCGAGGGGCTTGGACTTCCAGCAGGTATGCGTGAGCGTGTTTGATAGGAGTGAATGGAGACAAATGGTTTTTAATACTTAACGTGCTGTTGGAGTGTGAGCAAAGTAACATTTATGAAGGGGTTCAGGGAAACCGGCAGGCCGGATTTGAGTTCTGGAGATGGGAAGTACAGTGCCTGCACTCTGAAGGAGGAGTGTTAATGTTGCAGTTTAAAAACTGTAGTGTAAAGCACCCTTCTGGCAAGACAGTGATGGAGTGAATGATTGTGAAAGTTTTTCTTTTTCGGGCCACCCTGCCTTGGTGGGAATCGGCCTGAGAGACCTACGTCTCACCTGTTGGCGCTATAAATAGGCTCCATCCTGTCACTTCATCTCCATATTGTTTCATTCTATGGAACAATGCTCTTCTCCAGACTGAGGGACTGACCACCTCAAAACTTTAAGGGTGATGGACTGATTACATCGTCTTCAAGTATCTTCTGCTTCTATCAACTTTTCTGTACTCGACTGAAGAAGCCTACTGTGTAGGCGAAACGTTTCAAAATAAAGATACCTAACTGTTGCATATGTGTCTTACCTAACAATTTTTTTTTTATTATCACACTGGCCGATTCCCACCAAGGCAGGGTGGCCCGAAAAAGAAAAACTTTCACCATCATTCACTCCATCACTGTCTTGCCAGAAGGGTGCTTTACACTACAGTTTTTAAACTGCAACATTAACACCCCTCCTTCAGAGTGCAGGCACTGTACTTCCCATCTCCAGGACTCAAGTCCGGCCTGCCGGTTTCCCTGAACCCCTTCATAAATGTTACTTTGCTCACACTCCAACAGCACGTCAAGTATTAAAAACCATTCGTCTCCATTCACTCCTATCAAACACGCTCACGCACGCCTGCTGGAAGTCCAAGCCCCTCGCACACAAAACCTCCTTTACCCCCTCCCTCCAACCTTTCCTAGGCCGACCCCTACCCCGCCTTCCTTCCACTACAGACTGATACACTCTTGAAGTCATTCTGTTTCGCTCCATTCTCTCTACATGTCCGAACCACCTCAACAACCCTTCCTCAGCCCTCTGGACAACAGTTTTGGTAATCCCGCACCTCCTCCTAACTTCCAAACTACGAATTCTCTGCATTATATTCACACCACACATTGCCCTCAGACATGACATCTCCACTGCCTCCAGCCTTCTCCTCGCTGCAACATTCATCACCCATGCTTCACACCCATATAAGAGTGTTGGTAAAACTATACTCTCATACATTCCCCTCTTTGCCTCCAAGGACAAAGTTCTTTGTCTCCACAGACTCCTAAGTGCACCACTCACCCTTTTCCCCTCATCAATTCTATGATTCACCTCATCCTTCATAGACCCATCCGCTGACACGTCCACTCCCAAATATCTGAATACATTCACCTCCTCCATACTCTCTCCCTCCAATCTGATATCCAATCTTTCATCACCTAATATTTTTGTTATCCTCATAACCTTACTCTTTCCTGTATTCACTTTTAATTTTCTTCTTTTGCACACCCTACCAAATTCATCCACCAATCTCTGCAACTTCTCTTCAGAATCTCCCAAGAGCACAGTGTCATCAGCAAAGAGCAACTGTGACAACTCCCACTTTATGTGTGATTCTTTATCTTTTAACTCCACGCCTCTTGTCAAGACCCTCGCATTTACTTCTCTTACAACCCCATCTATAAATATATTAAACAACCACGGTGACATCACACATCCTTGTCTAAGGCCTACTTTTACTGGGAAATAATTTCCCTCTTTCCTATGTACTCTAACTTGAGCCTCACTATCCTCGTAAAAACTCTTCACTGCTTTCAGTAACCTACCTCCTACACCATACACCTGCAACATCTGCCACATTGCCCCCCTATCCACCCTGTCATACGCCTTTTCCAAATCCATAAATGCCACAAAGACCTCTTTAGCCTTATCTAAATACTGTTCACTTATATGTTTCACTGTAAACACCTGGTCCACACACCCCCTACCTTTCCTAAAGCCTCCTTGTTCATCTGCTATCCTATTCTCAGTCTTACTTTTAATTCTTTCAATAATAACTCTACCATACACTTTACCAGGTATACTCAACAGACTTATCCCCCTATAATTTTTGCACTCTCTTTTGTCCCCTTTGCCTTTATACAAAGGAACTATGCATGCTCTCTGCCAATCCCTAGGTACCTTACCCTCTTCCATACATTTATTAAATAATTGCACCAACCACTCCAAAACTATATCCCCACCTGCTTTTAACATTTCTATCTTTATCCCATCAATCCCGGCTGCCTTACCCCCTTTCATTTTACCTACTGCCTCACGAACTTCCCCCACACTCACAACTGGCTCTTCCTCACTCCTACAAGATGTTATTCCTCCTTGCCCTATACACGAAATCACAGCTTCCCTATCTTCATCAACATTTAACAATTCCTCAAAATATTCCCTCCATCTTCCCAATACCTCTAACTCTCCATTTAATAACTCTCCTCTCCTATTTTTAACTGACAAATCCATTTGTTCTCTAGGCTTCCTTAACTTGTTAATCTCACTCCAAAACTTTTTCTTATTTTCAACAAAATTTGTTGATAACATCTCACCCACTCTCTCATTTGCTCTCTTTTTACATTGCTTCACCACTCTCTTAACCTCTCTCTTTTTCTCCATATACTCTTCCCTCCTTGCATCACTTCTACTTTGTAAAAACTTCTCATATGCTAACTTTTTCTCCCTTACTACTCTCTTTACATCATCATTCCACCAATCGCTCCTCTTCCCTCCCGCACCCACTTTCCTGTAACCACAAACTTCTGCTGAACACTCTAACACTACATTTTTAAACCTACCCCATACCTCTTCGACCCCATTGCCTATGCTCTCATTAGCCCATCTATCCTCCAATAGCTGTTTATATCTTTCCCTAACTGCCTCCTCTTTTAGTTTATAAACCTTCACCTCTCTCTTCCCTGATGCTTCTATTCTCCTTGTATCCCATCTACCTTTTACTCTCAGTGTAGCTACAACTAGAAAGTGATCTGATATATCTGTGGCCCCTCTATAAACATGTACATCCTGAAGTCTACTCAACAGTCTTTTATCTACCAATACATAATCCAACAAACTACTGTCATTTCGCCCTACATCATATCTTGTATACTTATTTATCCTCTTTTTCTTAAAATATGTATTACCTATAACTAAACCCCTTTCTATACAAAGTTCAATCAAAGGGCTCCCATTATCATTTACACCTGGCACCCCAAACTTACCTACCACACCCTCTCTAAAAGTTTCTCCTACTTTAGCATTCAGGTCCCCTACCACAATTACTCTCTCACTTGGTTCAAAGGCTCCTATACATTCACTTAACATCTCCCAAAATCTCTCTCTCTCCTCTGCATTCCTCTCTTCTCCAGGTGCATACACGCTTATTATGACCCACTTCTCGCATCCAACCTTTACTTTAATCCACATAATTCTTGCATTTACACATTCATATTCTCTTTTCTCCTTCCATAACTGATCATTCAACATTACTGCTACCCCTTCCTTTGCTCTAACTCTCTCAGATACTCCAGATTTAATCCCATTTATTTCCCCCCACCGAAACTCCCCTACCCCCTTCAGCTTTGTTTCGCTTAGGGCCAGGACATCCAACTTCTTTTCATTCATAACATCAGCAATCATCTGTTTCTTGTCATCTGCACTACATCCACGCACATTCAAGCATCCCAGTTTTATAAAGTTTTTCTTCTTCTCTTTTTTAGTAAATGTCTACAGGAGAAGGGGTTACTAGCCCATTGCTCCCGGCATTTTAGTCGCCTCATACGACACGCATGGCTTACGGAGGAAAGATTCTTTTCCACTTCCCCATGGACAATAGAAGAAATAAAGAAGAACAAGAGCTATGTAGAAAAAGGAGAAAAACCTAGATGTATGTATATATATATGCATGTGCATGTCTGTGAAGTGTGACCAAAGTGTAAGTTGGAGTAGCAAGATATCCCTGTTATCTAGCGTGTTTATGAGACAGAAAAAGACACCAGCAATCCTACCATCATGCAAAACAGTTACAGGTTTCTGTTTCACAGTCATCTGGCAGGACGGTAGTACTTCCCTGGGTGGTTGCTGTCTACCAACCTACTACCTCATGTGTGTACTCACCTATTTGTACTCACCTATTTGTGGTTGCAGGGGTCGAGTCACAGCTCCTGGCCCCGCCTCTTCGCTGATTGCTACTAGGTCCTCTCTCTCCCTGCCCCATGAGCTCTATCATACCTCGCCTTAAAACTATGTATGGTTCCTGCCTCCACTACATCACTTTCTAGGCTATTCCATGGCCTGACTACTCTATGACTGAAGAAATACTTCCTAACATCCCTTTGATTCATCTGAGTCTTCAACTTCCAATTGTGACCTCTTGTGTCTGTGTCCCATCTCTGGAACATCCCGTCTTTGTCCACCTCGTCTATTCCGCGCAGTATTTTATATGTCGTTATCATGTCTCCCCTGACCCTCCTGTCCTCCAGTGTCGTCAGGCCGATTTCCCTCAACCTTTCTTCATAGGACAATCCCCGTAGCTCTGGGACTAGTCTTGTTGCAAACCTTTGCACTTTCTCTAATTTCTTGACGTGCTTGACTAGGTGTGGATTCCAAACTGGTGCTGCATACTCCAGTATGGGCCTGACGTAGATGGTATACAGAGTCTTAAACGAATCCTTACTGAGGTATCGGAACGCTATCCGTAGGTTTGCCAGGCGCCCGTATGCTGCAGCAGTTATCTGATTGATGTGCGCCTCAGGAGATATGCTCGGTGTTATACTCACCCCCAGATCTTTTTCCTTGAGTGAGGTTTGCAGTCTTTGGCCATCTAAACTATATTGTGTCTGCGGTCTTCTTTGCCCTTCCCCAATCTTCATGACTTTGCATTTGGCAGGGTTAAATTCAAGGAGCCAGTTGCTGGACCAGGCTTGTAGCCTGTCCAGGTCTCTTTGTAGTCCTGCCTGATCCTCGTCCGATTTGATTCTTCTCATTAACTTCACATCATCTGCAAACAAGGACACTTCTGAGTCTATCCCTTCCGTTATGTCGTTCACGTATACCAAGAACAGCACAGGTCCTAGGACTGACCCCTGTGGAACCCCGCTTGTCACAGGCGCCCACTCTGACACCTCGTCGCGTACCATGACTCGTTGTTGCCTCCCTGTCAGATATTCTCTGATCCATTGCAGTGCCTTTCCTGTTATGTGTGCCTGGTCCTCTAGCTTTTGCAGTAACCTCTTGTGAGGAACTGTGTCGAAGGCCTTCTTGCAGTCCAAAAATATG
The DNA here is from genome assembly GCF_038502225.1 of Cherax quadricarinatus. Classification (NCBI taxonomy): domain Eukaryota; kingdom Metazoa; phylum Arthropoda; class Malacostraca; order Decapoda; family Parastacidae; genus Cherax; species Cherax quadricarinatus. The sequence continues at coordinate 62,743 of NW_027196856.1, forward strand.
CAGTCGATCCACCCCTCTCTCTCTTGTCTTACTTCTGTCACCTTGTCATAAAACTCTAGTAGGTTTGTGACACAGGATTTTCCTTCCCTGAAACCGTGCTGGTTGTCAATTATACACTTGTTTCTTTCCAGGTGCCCCACCACTCTCCTCCTGATGATCTTCTCCATGACCTTGCATACTATACACGTTAGTGATACAGGTCTGTAGTTTAGTGCCTCATGTCTGTCTCCCTTTTTAAAAATTGGGACTACATTTGCCATTTTCCATACCTCAGGGAGTTGCCCAGTTTCAAATGATGTGTTGAAGATCTTTGTTAATGGCTCACACAATATCTCTGCTCCCTCTTTAAGGACCCATGGAGAGATGTTGTCTGGTCCCACCGCCTTTGAGGTGTCAAGTTCGCATAGCAGCTTCTTCACCTCCTCCTTGGTTATATGTACCTCATCCAGCACTTGCTGGTGTGCCCCCCTGTTCTGATTTCTTGGAGTCCTACTGGTTTCCACTGTAAATACCTCTTTAAATCTTGTGTTGAGCTCCTGACATACCTCTCGGTCGTTTCTTGTGAATTCCCCATCACCCTTCCTCAGTCTGATTACCTGGTCCTTGACTGTTGTTTTCCTCCTGATGTGGCTGTACAACAGCTTCGGGTCAGTCTTTACTTTTGATGCTATGTCATTTTCATATTGTCTCTGAGCCTCCCTTCTTATCTGTGCATATTCGTTTCTGGCTCTTCGGCTGATTTCTTTATTTTCCTGAGTTCTCTGTCTTCTGTACCTTTTCCATTCTCTAGTACACCTAGTTTTTGCCTCCCTACACCTTTGGGTGAACCAAGGACTCGTTCTGTTCTTCCCATTATTTCTGTTTCCCTTGGGAACAAACCTCTCCTCTGCCTCCTTGCATTTTGTTGCTACATAGTCCATCATTTCTTGTACTGGTTTTCCTGTCAGTTCCCTCTCCCACTGAATGTCTTGAAGGAAGTTCCTCATGCCTGAGTAGTTCCCCCTTTTGTAGTTTGGTTTTTCCCAGCCTATTCCTGCTACTCTCTCCACTTGGAGCTCAACTATGTAGTCGAAGCACAGAACCACATGATCACTAGCTCCCAGGGGCCTTTCATACATGATACCCTCGATGTCCGAACTACTCATGGTGAATACAAGGTCCAACCTTGCTGGTTCATCCTCTCCTCTCTCTCTGGTAGTGTCTCTAACATGTTGATGCATGAGGTTCTCCAGTACCACATCCATCATCTTGGCTCTCCATGTTTCGGGACCCCCATGGGGCTCCAGGTTTTCCCAGTCAATCTCCTTGTGATTGAAATCACCCATAACTAGTAACTTTGCTCCCCCCATGTGTGCTCTCCTGGCCACCTCGGCTAGTGTGTCGATCATTGCTCTGTTGCTCTCATCGTATTCTTCTCTTGGCCTCCTGCAGTTCTGTGGTGGGTTGTACATTACTGCAATTATCACCTTATGTCCCTCAGACTGGATTGTTCCTACTAAGTAGTCCCTTTCGCCCATGCCATCCATTCCTTCCATTTTCTCAAAACCCCACTGGTTTTTAATGAGCAGTGCAACTCCTCCTCCCCCTCTCCTCCCTCTGTCTTTCCTGAGGATTTGATATCCGGATGGAAAGATTGAATCTGTTATTATTCTGGTGAGTTTTGTTTCTGTGAGTGCTATTATGTCTGGGGATGTCTCTTTGATTCTTTCGTGCCACTCCTCATACTTGTTTGTTATTCCATCTGCATTTGTATACCACACCTTCAACTTCTTTTCTAAGACTGTGGTCTGGGAAGTATATTGGGGTTGGGGAAGTGGGAGACCTGGTAAGGAACTATGGGTTGTTGCTGTGGGGGTGAAGTTTGTAATGTAGTGGGTGGGGGCATTGGATGTGGCATGGGTGTTTTGATTTAGAGTGTTTGGTTGCACTGGGGTTGACCTGGTTGGGAGGCTTCTATAGAAAGTTGTGAGGGAGGCTGTATTTGATCTTCTTCCTGGGTCTGGGATCTCCTGTCTGTCTTCTCCATCCCCTCTCTTTCCTCCTTTCGCCTTTGTACCATCTCTCTCAGTTTCTTCCTTTCTTCTTGTGTTCTGTCGCGGTCGAGATACACCTTCCTGTATGCCGTCATGTCCCTTAATCGTGCTTTCTCCTGCAGGATCCTGGTCCGAGTCGCTTCTGCCTTGAAGGTCACTCTCACTGGCCGGGTTCTTTTTTTTACAAACCCCCCTATTCTCCGAAAATTTTCCAGCTGGGTCATATCGTCTTCTCCTATTGCTTTCATGATGCTTTCAATTGCTTTTTTTTCCCCTTGTTTTCTTGCTTCATATGTTTCCCCTTCGACTTCCTGGAGCCCATACACAAAGACTGACCTCACCCTTTCATTCTCCCACTGCATATCCCTGTGTATCCCCTCATTTAATTTGGTTTCCTCCACTGCAGCTTTCCTTTCATCAGTTTCACTGGCTAATGTACTTGGGCTCAGTGGACTGTCATTTTCCCTTCTCGGCTTTCCTTGGGCTCTGTTGTTGTCTGTTAGGGCCTCCACATAAAGCTTAGCTATATATATATATATATATATATATATATATATATATATATATATATATATATATATATATTATATATATATGTCGTGCCGAATATGTAAAACTGGTCAGTTAGCAAGAACTCATTTAAAGTTAAGTCCTTTCTAAAATTTTCTCTTATACGTTTAAAGATATATTTTTTCATTAATGTTAATGTAAAAAATTTTAATTTTGCACCAAAAGAATCTTAGAAAACTTACCTAACCTTATTATAACAAGAACAATTTATTTTAGCCTAACCCAACTAAATATATTTTAAATACGTTTACAATAATTTAATACTAAACAAACACAATCAAATATATTTTTTTCGTTAGGTTCAGAATGATTTTGGCGAAATTATTGCATACACAAATTTTCACTTGTCCTATATGGCAAGATGAGCGTTGCTATTTAAGCCAAGATCGCAAGTTCTGCCTATTCGGCACGATATATATATATATATATATATATATATATATATATATATATATATATATATATATATATATATATATATATGTCGTGCCGAATATGTAAAACTGGTCAATTAGCAAGAACTCATTTAAAATTAAGTCCTTTCTAAAATTTTCTCTTATACGTTTAAAGATATATTTTTTTCATTAATGTTGATGTAAAAATTTATAATTTTGCACCAAAAGGAACTTAGAAAACTTACCTAACCTTATTATAACAAGAACAATTTATTTAAGCCTAACCCAACGAAATATATTTTAGATTTGTTTACAATAATTTAATACTAAACAAACACAGTGAAATATATTTTTTTCGTTAGGTTCAGAATGATTTTGGCGAAATTATTGCATACACAAATTTTCACTTGTCCTATATGGCAAGATGAGCGTTGCTATTTAAGCCAAGATCGCAAGTTCTGCCTATTCGGCACGACATATATACATATATATATATATATATATATATGTCGTGCCGAATAGGCAGAACTTGCCATCTTGGCTTAAATAGCAACGCTCATCTTGCCATATAGGACAAGTGAAAATTTGTGTATGCAATAATTTCGCCAAAATCATTCTGAACCTAACGAAAAAAATATATTTCACTGTGTTTGTTTAGTATTAAATTATTGTAAACAAATCTAAAATATATTTAGTTGGGTTAGGCTAAAATAAATTGTTCTTGTTATAATAAGGTTAGGTAAGTTTTCTAAGATTCTTTTGGTGCAAAATTAAAAATTTTTACATTAACATTAATGAAAAAAATATATCTTTAAACGTATAAGAGAAAATTTTTGAAAGGACTTAATTTTAAACGAGTTCTTGCTAATTGGCCAGTTTTACATATACGGCACGACACATATATATATATATATATATATATATATATATATATATATATATATATATATATATATATATATATATATATATATATATATATATATGCTTAGAATTCGCAAGACAATGCGAAATATACACAAACACTGATCTCTGGCTGAAGGAAACTCGAAGCTACGAACTTTGGAGCAAGGTTCGCAGTGCTTTACCAATCTACCCTCACTGGACCAATACCTTGGACTCTAGCTTGCGCTAGACTTTGATCCAAGGCAGCAAGCTTTCAGGGAGAAGTATTACAGCTTTTCATCTGATCCCCTGCATGCATCAGCCTTACTAGAGATTTGAACAATGCAAGGAATTCGCAAAAGCAGGCGAAATATACACAAACACTGATCTCTGGCTGAAGTAGGTAGGTTCGAGTCTCCTTCAGCCAGAGATCAGTGTTTATATATATATATATATATATATATATATATATATATATATATATATATATATATATATATATATATATATATATATATATATATATATATGCAATAAGATCACAGTAAACAGGTGATTTCAAAATATGCAAAACAACCACTCTGAAAGAATAGAGAAATTTATTATTACAACCTAGGATTTCAAAGGCCTGTTATCCCAGGTGTAATGGGAGCAAAAGAAACACAGCAGAAAAAGTTTAGACTTATATTATCCTTCACCAATTTAGAACAGCAATATGTACACTATGTACAGTAATAAGTATAGTGCACGTCACGGTAAGCAAGGCAGAAATAGAAGCCACAAGATAGCAGACCGTGCTCAACCAGCTCTAGAATGGGAATGACAAGGGCAGACAGGAGAGCGGTATCCACATAACCTCTGCGATTGCCAATCCCACCTTCTTATTGGCTAGAACCTGGTCACTAGTTGAACGATGGGGCCCCATCACCAACTCTTAGCAACCTGGTTCGCTGGTTGGGGGAGATAGCCTGTAAATGAGGGTGTGTCCATGCGCCGAATAAAGGTTACGTACTCTTTGCATGCCACATATATATATATATATATATATATATATATATATATATATATATATATATATATATATATATATATATATATATATATATATATATATATATATATATATATATATATATATATATGTTCATTACAATACTTGAATATACATAAAATATAAGTAAGAACAATACAGGTATATGTTCTTGAGCACAGGTATTAACATCACTGGTACATATGGTCGTCATTACATATATTAACAATACACTGGTATATATATTCAATGTAAGTAAGAACAATACTAGAATATATTCATCATTGCAGATAATAACATTTTTGGTATGTATATTCTTCATTAAAAGTAATTAAAATACATACATACATTACGGTAAATAACAGTACCAGTTTATATATCCATAATAACGAACATTAACATTTATGTATATTATTATTTGTAATAACCATTCATGTGTGTGTCTTACTACACATAATATTAATAAATTTGTAAACCATTATGTGTAAGGAAAATATAATAATAATAATAATAATAATGATAATAATAATAATAATAATAATAATAATAATAATAATAATAATAATAATAATAATAATAATAATAATAATAATTGGAGCAAGCAGCTAGTAACCTCTTCTCCTGAATAAATTATTAAATGGAAAATTAAAGAACTTTAAATTTCATCTTTCTCGGCTCACCCTCCCTAGGTGGGAGACGGCCATTTTGTTAAAAAATAAAGTAACAACAATAACATTAACAATAATAATAATAATAATAATAATAATAATAATAATAATAATAATAATAATAATAATAATAATAATAATAATAATAATAATAATAATAATAATAATAATAATAATAATAATAATAAAAGCAGGTGGGAATATAGTATTGGAGTGGTTGGTGACTTTATTAAATAAATGTATGAAAGAGGGGAAGGTACCTAGGGATTGACTGAGAGCAAGGATAGTTCCTTTGTATAAAGGCTAAAGGGACAAAAGAGAAAGTAAAAATTATAGGGGAATAACCCTGTTGAGTATTCTTGGCAAGGTGTATAGTAGAGTTGACTTAAGAAATCGTAATGACACGATTGCAAATAAACCATACCCCCGGCCGGGATTGAACCCGCGGTCATAGAGTCTCAAAACTCCAGCCCGTCGCGCTAACCACTAGACCAGCTAGCCACAATAAGATTCATCCAACTAGGTATATTTCTACACCATAGGTGTAGAAATATACCTAGTTGGATGAATCTTATTGTGGCTAGCTGGTCTAGTGGTTAGCGCGACGGGCTGGAGTTTTGAGACTCTATGACCGCGGGTTCAATCCCGGCCGGGGGTATGGTTTGTATAGTAGAGATATTACTGAAAGAATTAATGGCAAGAGAGCCTCCGTAGAGGATATGTAGACTAAGTATTTACATTGAAGCATATAAACAAAAGGTATTTAGATAAGGATACGGAAGTTTCAACTGCATTTTTGGGTATGGAGAAGGCATATGATAGGGTGGATAGGGGAGCAATGTGGCAGATGTTGCAAATGTATGGAATAGGTGGAAGGTTACTGAAAGCTGTCAAGTTTATACAAGGATACTGAGGCTTATGTTAGGGTATGTAGGAGAGGAAGAGATTATTTCCCAGCAAAAGTAGGCCTTAGACAGGAATGCGTGATGTCACCATGGTTTTTCAATATATTTATAGATGGTGTTGGAAGAGAAGTGAGCACTCGGGTGTTGGGAAAAGGTTTGGGATTAAAAGATAAAGAATCTAACACAAGGTGACAAGTTCAACTTACCACAGATTCTTTTTGCCGAGAATCTGAGGAAAAGTTCCAGAGGTTGGTGATGAATGATTCGATACCATATTGGAGGGAGGGAGTATGGAGAAAATGTTCAGCTGTTTGGGAGTGGACTTGTCAGCAGATGGGACTATGAAAGACGAGGTGAACCAGAGCACTGAGGCATCAGCTGAGACAAACAACGTTTTCCATTGAGGCATAATTGGAGATTGTATGAGAATATAGTGGTACAAACCCTGTTATAAGGGTGCGAAACATGTGTTGTGAATGTTGCATCATGGAGAAGTCTGGAGGCAATGGAGATGTCGTGTCTGAGAACAATGTGTGGTGTGAATATCATGCAAAGAATTCGCAGCTTGGATATTAGGAGGTGCGGAGGTTACTAAAAGTATTATCCAGAGGGCTGAAGAGGGAATGTTGAGGTGATTCGGAGACTTAGAGAGGATGGAACAAAATACGATGGCTTGGAGGGCGTATAAACCTGTAGTGGAGGGAAGGCTGGTAGGGATCGTCCTAGGGAAAGATGGAGGGAGGAGGTAGAGGAGGTTTTGTATTCGTGGAGATTAAACTTCCAGCAAGCGTGTTTTAGGAGTGACAAGTAAGTTTAAGGATTTGTCGTGCTGTTGGTGTGTGAGTAAAGTAACATTTATGAACGGATACAGAGAAACCGGTTAACCAAACTTGAAACCTGGAAGTGGGAAGTGCAGTGCCTGTGCTCTGAGGGAAGGGGATAATATGTGCAGTTTTCAACTGTAGTATCGGCGTGTTTCTGGCAACACGGTGATGGAGTGAGTGTACGTGAAGTATTTCTTATTTTTCCGCTCACTTTGCCTCACCCCTCAAGGAAGGTTCCTTGACGCTGGTGAGGAGCTCTTGATCTAGGGAACTGGATCTGTGTTCCAGTTCCCTGAATTAACCCGGAATACCTTCCATCCCCCCCCACAGGCGCTGTATACTCCGACGGGTTTAGCACTTCCCCCTTGATTATAATAATAATAATCACTTTGCCTCAGTGGAAGACGGCCAAGGTGTTAAAAAACAACAATTATTATTTATAATAAAATTACATTATTATTATTACATTATTATTATTATTATTATTATTATTATTATTATTATTATTATTATTATAGTAAGTGCTTCAATGTGCTAGAAATAATACACTAAACATAATGTTTAACGCAGAAAAATTCTCTCCTAAACAGTTGGTCACGTGATGGCGTGAGTGGCGAGCTGGGGACGGTGGGGGGAAGCGTGGGTGTGAGCAGTGGCCGTGTGTGGGTGCGAGGTGCAGTAGCAGGAGGGGTACGGGCGGGGCCGTCGGATGCAGGCGGGTACACTTGCGTGGCAGCCAACGGTGCGGGTACAGACACTGCCCACTTCACCCTCACCGTGGTACAAGAGCTTGTAATCACTCCTCACCCACCCGCGCAGGTTAGTGTGATGATCCGTCACGTCCTGTGCTAAGCCATATCACCCACCACCCGCATGTCCAGGTGAGTTAGTCAGCTGGCTATTATTTATCCTAGAGCAAATCTGCAGTATCACCACCGTACCCATACAGTCTACAGTACCTTCCTTCCCTCTAGAGCAAATCAGAACGCTAAACACACAAACACACACACACACACACACACACACACACACACACACACACACACACACACACACACACACACACAGGAAATTAGTGCAAAACCTGGAGGACCAGGCAGGGATAACAGGGAAGGCACTACAATGGATCAGGGAATACTTGTCAGGAAGACAGCAGCGAGTCATGGTACGTGGCGAGGTGTCAGAGTGGGCACCTGTGACCAGCGGGATCCCACAGGGGTCAGTCCTAGGACCAGTGTTCTTTCTGGTATTTGTGAAAGACATGACGAAAGGAATAAACTCCGAAATGTCCCTGTTTGCAGATGACGTGAAGTTGATGAGAAGAATTCATTCGATCGAAGACCAGGCAGAACTACAAAAGGATCTGGCCAGGCTGGAGACCTGGTCCAGCAATTGGCCCCTAGAGTTCAACCCCACCAAGTGCAAAGATTGGGGAAGGGCAAAGAAGACCGCAGACGGAGTACAGTCTAAGGGGCCAGAGACTACAAACCTCACTCAAGGAAAAAGAACTTGGGGGGAGTATAACACCAGGCACATCTCCTGAAGCCCACATCAACCAAATAACTGCTGCAGCATATGGGCGCCTAGAAAACCTCAGAACAGCATTCCGACATCTTAATAAGGAATCGTTCAGGACCCTGTACACCGTGTACGTTAGGCCCATATTGGAGTATGCGGCACCAGTTTGGAACCCACACCTAGCCAAGCACGTAAAGAAACTAGAGAAAGTGCAAAGGTTTGCAACAAGACTAGTCCCAGAGCTAAGAGGTATGTCCTACGAGGAGAAGTTAAGGGAAATTAACCAGGAGAGATAGGGGGGACATGATAACGACATACAAAATACTGAGAGGAATTGACAAGGTGGACAAAGACAGGATGTTCCAGAGATTTGACACAGCAACAAAGGGACACAGTTGGAAGTTGAAGACACAGATGAATCACAGGGATGTTAGGAAGTATTTCTTCAGCCACAGAGTGGTCAGGAAGTAGAATAGTTTGGGAAGCGATGTAGTGGAGGCAGGATCCATACATAGCTTTAAGCAGAGGTATGATAAAGCTCACAGTTCATGGAGAGTGACCTAGTAGCGACCAGTGAAGAGGTGGGGCCAGGAGCTTGGATTCGACCCCTGAAACCACAACTAGGTAAGTACAACTAGGTGAGTACACACACACACACACACACACACACACACACACACACACACACACACACACACACACACACACACACACACACACACACACACACACACACGCACACGCAATGTTACAGAGAGAAGTGAGGTATACTACACCAATGCTGAAGGTATAACGAATAAGTGGAAGGGATCGCGTGAAACAATCAGAGACACCACAATACATCATAGCCCTCACACAAACCAAGCTCTAAGGAATAATAACAAATTCCATCTTCCCAGCTGGATATCAGATCCTGAGGAAAGACAGAGGGAACAGGAGGATGGAGGAGTGGTACTGCTCATCTAAAACAAATGGGATTTTTAGGAGTTGGAGAGAGGGGAAAAGAGGAGAAGCAAGGAACTACATAAGAGAAACACTTCAGACCGGAGGTCCCAAGATGGTGATTACAGTGATGTATAACCCACCACAGAATAGCAGGAGGTCAAAACAAGAATATGATAAGAATAACGGAGTGATGGCTGATACACGGGCTAATGTGGCCATTAGGGCCCATATTGGGAAGGCAAAGCTATTGGTTGTGTTTGACTTTAATCACAAAGAAATCAACTGGGAAAAACTGGAGCCACATGGGGGTTAAGAAACGTGGAGGGCTAAGATGCTGGAGGTGGTACTGGAAGAACCTCATACATCAACACGTTAGGGACACTGCCAAAGAGAAGGGAGGGAATGAACCAGCAAGACTGGACATAGTATTCACCTTGAACAGTGCAAATGTTGAGAACATTACATATGAAACGCCCCTCGGAACCTCGGAGCTGGCGATCACGTGGTTCTAAACTTCGATTACATAGTAGAGTTACAAGTGGAGAGGGAGGCAGGAAGAATGAAGGCAAATTACAAGAGAGGGGTCTACACAGGCATGAGGAATTTCCTGCACGAGGTCAGTGGGACAGAGAACTTGCAGGGAAAACAGTAAATGAGATGATGGAATATGTGACAACATTATTTAAGAAAGCAGAGGAGAGATTTGTACCCAAGAGCAACAGACATAATGACAAGGACAGGACGACCTCTTAGTTCATCCAAAGGTGTAGAGAGGCTAAATCTAAGTGAGCTAGAGAATGGAAGAAGTAAAAAAGGCAAAGGACCCAGAAGAACAAGGAGAGTATTCGAAGAGCAAGACATTAATATGCACAGATAAGGAGGGAGGCCCAACGACAATACGAAAACGACACAGCAGCAAAAATCGAGTCTTACCCAAAGCTGTTGTACAGTCACATCAGGAAGAAAGGAACAGTTAAAGACCATGCAATCAGCCTGAGGAAGGAAGGAGAGGGGTTTACAAGAAAGAACCTTTCAGTGTGTGAGCTCAACATGAGATTCAAAGAAGTATTCACAGTGGAGACAGAAAGGACTCCAGTAAGACAGAGAGGTGGGATGCACAAGTGATGGACACAACAGATACAACCGAAGAGGAAGTGAAGAGGCTTCTAAGTGAACTAGATATCTCGAAGGTGATGGGGCCAAATAACCTCTCTCCTTGGGTCCTGAGAGAGGGAGCAGATTAACTCTGTGTTCCACTAACAACAATCTTCAACACGTCCATTGAAACTGGGCAACTACCTGAGGTATGGAAGACAGCCACGAAGCATTAAACTACAGACCAGTATCATTGACATGTATAGTAAGCAAAGTCATGGAGAAGATTGTCAGAAGAGTGGTGGAGCACCTAGAAAGAAAATAATGAGCTTATCAACGACAACCAGTATGGTTTCAGGGACGGGAAATCCTGTGTCACAAAGCACCTGAAGTTCTCTGACAGGGTGAGAGCATTAAGACAACAGAGAGAGGGGTGGATAGAGTGCATTTTCTTGGACTTCAAGAAAGATTTTAACACAGTTCCTCACAAGAAATTAGTGAAAAGCTGGAGGACCAGACAGGACCAGAGTGGGCGCTAGTGACGAACAGGGTTCCACAGGGTTCAGTCCTAGAACCGGTGCTGTTTCTGGTGTATGTGAATGACATGATGGAAGGAATAGACTCAGTAGTGTCCCTGTTTGCAGACGATGTGAAGTTAATGATGAGAATTCAATTTGAGGAGGACCAGGCAAGGCTGGTCCTGGAAATGAATCCTAGAGTTCAACCCAAACAAGTGCGAAGTCATGATGAATGTGGAAGGGCAAAGAAGACGGCAGACAGAGTACAGTGTAGGTGGCCAAAGACTACAAACCGCACTCAAGGAAACGTATCTTAGAGGTGCACATCTACCAAAAAAATGCTGCAGCATGTGGGCGACTAGCAAACATAAAAATAGCATTCCGACATCTCAGTAAGGAATCGTTCAGGACCTTGTACACAATGTACGTCAGGCCCATATTGGAGTATACAGCACCAGTTTGGAATCCACACCTGGTCAAACACATCAGGAAGGAAATTAGAGAAAGTGCAAGGTTTGCAACGAGAATAGTCCCAGATATTAGAGGCATGTCCTACGAGGAGAGGTTAAGGGAAATCAACCTGTCGACACTGGAAGACAGGAGAGGGAGGGGGTATATGGTGACGACATTTAAAATACTGAGAGGAATCAATAGGGTGGACAGAGTAAGGAAGTTTCAAAGATGGAGCATAGCAACAAGGGGTCTCAGTTGGAAGTTAAAGACTGAGATGAGTCACAGGGTTGCTAGGAAATATTTCTTCAGTGATAGAGTTGTCAGGAAGTAGAATAATATGGAAAGTGATGTAGTGGAGGCAGGATCGAAACATAGCTTTAAGAAAAGGTACACTAAAGTGGCATAGCTCCTCAAGTGAC
>NW_027196857.1:0-10000 GCF_038502225.1 Cherax quadricarinatus
TGGAGCACAGATCCAATTCCCTAAATCAAGAGCCCCTCACCAACATCAAGGAACCTTCCTTGAGGGGCCGGGCTCAGGAGTGATTATGTCGGAGGATCTCACCTTCAAGGACCATAACATTGTATCAATCGCATCTGCTAGAAAAATGACAGGATGGATAATGAGAACCTTCAAAACTAGGGAGGCCAAGCCCATGATGACACTCTTCAGGTCACTTGTTCTATCTAGGCTGGAATATTGCTGCACTCTAACAGCACCTTTCAAGGCAGGTGAAATTGCCGACCTAGAAAATGTACAGAGAACTTTCACGGCGCGCATAACGGAGATAAAACACCTCAATTACTGGGAGCGCTTGAGGTTTCTAAACCTGTATTCCCTGGAACGCAGGAGGGAGAGATACATGATTATATACACCTGGAAAATCCTAGAGGGACTAGTACCAAACTTGCACACGAAAATCACTCACTACGAAAGCAAAAGACTTGGCAGACGAGGAGGATTATACAGCACCTGGGGGGGGATGTGGAAGACATTCAGGCTTAATTCGGGGAACTGGAGCACAGATCCAATTCCCTAAATCAAGAGCCCCTCACCAACATCAAGGAACCTTCCTTGAGGGGTCCACTATGTATAATTGTACTTACCTGTGCCTAAATAAACTTACATCCACATCTACATAATTATTATAATCAAGTGCTAAACCTACAAGGGTATCAACATTTTTAAATTTACCACTAGTTTACCAGCTGACAGCTGCCTTCTGTTTTACTCCGGTTAATTCGTTTTTTTTTCTTACGTTACGACCAGTATGCACAGGAATTATTTGTCCTGTCTCACACAAGCGACGTCAATGTTGTTGTTGGTGTTGAGGGCCACCTCAGCTCATACCCTATTCAACCTTCACAATTTATACAACTGAAATGGCGCTGAAGCTAACCTATGACACTGAGCTTGACTCTATCATCATTACTGATTCTATGTCATCATTGAAGGCTCTTGGCTCATATAATGACTCCAACAACATGCTCATTGGGGAAGCCAGGTATAGATACTCAAAAATTAGGGACAAAGGAATTAATGTACAATTGCTATGGATCCCATCACACATTGGATTACTCCTTCATGATAAAGTTGATATGTTAGCCAAGAAGAGTATCGAGAAGGAGAATGTAGAATATAACTTTGGTATAACTGTGTCTAGCATTAGGAATAATATTAGGAGAGAAGTAAATAATGAAAATGATTGTTATAGGAATGCAGTTAGAAGCCTGAGTAGATCTATAACCCACTATGATAACATGAACGTAGATAAGTATGTTTATGGAGCAACTTGCAATGTGAACACTGACTGATGTTGTAGTGGCCAGGCTTAGGCTTGGTTACAAGTACTGACTGATGTTGTAGTGGCCAGGCTTAGGCTTGGTTACAAGTACTGACTGATGTTGTAGTGGCCAGGCTTAGGCTTGGTTACAAGTACTGACTGATGTTGTAGTGGCCAGGCTTAGGCTTGGTTACAAGTACTGACTGATGTTGTAGTGGCCAGGCTTAGGCTTGGTTACAAGTACTGACTGATGTTGTAGTGGCCAGGCTTAGGCTTGGTTACAAGTACTGACTGATGTTGTAGTGGCCAGGCTTAGGCTTGGTTACAAGTACTGACTGATGTTGTAGTGGCCAGGCTTAGGCTTGGTTACAAGTACTGACTGATGTTGTAGTGGCCAGGCTTAGGCTTGGTTACAAGTACTGACTGATGTTGTAGTGGCCAGGCTTAGGCTTGGTTACAAGTACTGACTGATGTTGTAGTGGCCAGGCTTAGGCTTGGTTACAAGTACTGACTGATGTTGTAGTGGCCAGGCTTAGGCTTGGTTACAAGTACTGACTGATGTTGTAGTGGCCAGGCTTAGGCTTGGTTACAAGTACTGACTGATGTTGTAGTGGCCAGGCTTAGGCTTGGTTACAAGTACTGACTGATGTTGTAGTGGCCAGGCTTAGGCTTGGTTACAAGTACTGACTGATGTTGTAGTGGCCAGGCTTAGGCTTGGTTACAAGTGCTGACTGATGTTGTAGTGGCCAGGCTTAGGCTTGGTTACAAGTACTGACTGATGTTGTAGTGGCCAGGCTTAGGCTTGGTTACAAGTACTGACTGATGTTGTAGTGGCCAGGTTTAGGCTTGGTTACAAGTACTGACTGATGTTGTAGTGGCCAGGCTTAGGCTTGGTTACAAGTACTGACTGATGTTGTAGTGGCCAGGCTTAGGCTTGGTTACAAGTACTTCTGGCAGTTTGGGAGACACACAGATGATGATCAAACTAAATGTAAATTATATGATCAGGCATATGGTCACTCTCTTGAACACTATGTGCTTAATTGTCCACTTATTGAGGAATACAGAGACAGACAGTATAATAACCTATGTGACATGTCAAGATATCTTATTAATGAAAATAAGATACCAGATATACTAAGCAAATTTCCTAAATTTGCTTGTAACAGATAAGTGAACTATAGATATGTAGATATAAATCCATATGTATTCCTGTTAACCCTTTGGGGCCTAGTTTCTAGGCCTTTTGTGTATCCATATGCTCTCGCGCTACCGTCCACAGGATGGATATGGTGTGCACAATAAACTAGCCACTTCGGTGGCAAAATCTAATCTAAAATCTCTGAAATAGTACGGAAACTGGGAAAGGAACAGACATTTCCATCGAGAATAGAAGCAGAATTAGAAAAAAAAAAAGTTCCAAAATAGGCTAGGTGACCCCCATGCCTACACCCAGGAAAGGACAGAGACCGTTCGGATTCAATGGAAATAAGTCACTTTGTCTGACTTTTTTTGGGTTATCCTAGGTTCTCTACACATATGCTGCTATGTATGATAATTCTATGTAACTGTATTTATGTATACCTGAATAAACTTACTTACTTACTTACTTACATTCCAATGAGTCAGCAACCGGTTTCTCTCAGGCCTTAGAAAACCTCAGTGAAAAAAAAAATGCATGGCACCCCAGCTGGCAACATTCGATGAGGGCAAACGTCCAGGTAATAGAATGCAAAAATTCGTCACCAATGTTCCAGACAAGGCATTCCACCAATACCCTCTCGCTTCACACTTGGAGGGCCCGGGTTCGATTCCCGGGGGGGTGGAAACATTTCAACACATTTCTTTACAACTGTTATCAATCAATCAAGTTCATTCTCTATAAGGATTACAGTGCGGGGTTTACAGATTTTGGATATTGTGTGGTTTACATGTTTTAAAATACTAATTACAGAGGGGGCCACTAGGACACCTAGCATGGCTAGGCATTTCGGGCAGACTTAGATTAATTCTTAACATTAAATCCTTACAGATTATGGTACTAAGGCTAAGTGACTACATCATAATTTGTGAGTTTAGCAGTGTGAATGCTTTTGTTTTGGCACAATACAAAGTGTCTAAATTGGAGTATCATAGGCAAACTTATGACTAGTTAGGATTTATTATTTTAAGATTAAGATTAGTATTTCTGGGTTTATAGTCAGTGGGTGAGTGAGTGTAAATGTGAACCACCAGATGGTTCACATTTACACTCACTCACCCACTGAGGGAGATAAGATGTTGTCTAACTGTAGTTTTGAAAGTGATGAATGTGTCTGCAGTTCTAGAGTTTTCAGGTAGGGTGTTCCAGATTTTAGGTCCTTTGAAATACATTGAATTTTTGTAAAGGTTTAGTTGAACACGGGGAATGTCATAGAGATGTTTGTGTCTGGTGTTATGCCTGTGGATCCTGTCACAACTATCAAGAGAGCGTTTTAGGTCGAGGTTAATATTGGAATTTAAGGTCCTGTAGATATAGATTGCACAGTAGTGAGTGTGGATGTTCTGAACAGGGAGTAAGTTTAGATCTATGAAGAGTGGGGGGGGGTGTTGCCAGGGATGGGATTTAGTGATTATTCTTACTGTGGCTTTTTGTTGGGCTATTATTGGCTTTAGGTGTGTTGCTGTAGTTGAACCCCAAGCACAGATAGCATAGGTGAGGTATGGATATATAAGTGAATGGTATAGTGTGAGAAGGGCAGTTTGTGGCACGTAGTATCATATCTTGGAGAGGATCCCAACCGTTTCAGATACTTTTTTGTTATGTGTTGGATATGGGTGCTGAAATTTAGGTTGTTGTCGAGGTATAGGCCAAGGAATTTGCCCTCATTATGTCTGGCAATTAGAGTGTTGTCGATCTTAATGTTAAGTTGCGCAACACCTGCTCTGCTACCAAACATAATATAGTAGGTTTTGCCAGTGTTAAGTGTAAGTTTATTGGCTGTCATCCAAGTCAATATTTTGAGCAGCTCCTCGTTAACAATGGTGTTGAGGGTGGCAAGATTAGGGTGCGAGATGACATAAGTCGTGTTGTCAGCAAAGAGAATGGGTTTCAGGTGTTGGGATATGTTTGGAAGATCATTGATGTAAATGAGGAAGAGCAGGGGTCCAAGGACACTTCCCTGCGGAACTCCAGTATCAAGTGGCCATATTGACGAGTTAGTTAGTTTAATATCTTTATTATGCACCCCATACCCATCCTGTGGGCGGTAGTCAAAAGATTACAAAGGTACATAATGGGTCCAGGGACTGGACCCCCAAAGTTATGATAGATGAACTAGTTACAAAGGTAATGAACTCCAGGTAGATCTGGTCACAAACTTGGCAAGTTACAAAGATAATGAATCAGCCTCACTCCTATACATCTGGAGTTTACCTGGAGAGAGTTCCGGGGGTCAACGCCCCCGCAGCCCAGTCTGTGACCAGGCCTCCTGGTGGATCAGAGCCTGATCAACCAGGCTGTTGCTGCTGGCTGCACGCAAACCAACGTACGAGCCACAGCCCAGCTGGTCAGGAACCGACTTTAGGTACTTGTCCAGTGCCAGCTTAAAGACTGCCAGGGGTCTGTTGGTAATCCCCCTTATGTATGCTGGGAGCCAGTTGAACAGTCTCGGGCCCCTGTCACTTATTGTATGGTCTCTTAACGTGCTAGTGACACCCCTGCTTCTCATTGGGGGGATGTTGCATCGTCTGCCAAGTCTTTTGCTTTCGTAGTGAGTGATTTTCGTGTGCAAGTTCGGTACTAGTCCCTCTAGGATTTTCCAGGTGTATATAATCATGTATCTCTCCCGTCTGCATTCCAGGGAATACAGGTTTAGGAACCTCAAGCGCTCCCAGTAATTGAGGTGTTTTATCTCCGTTATGTGCTCCGTGAAGGTTCTCTGTACATTTTCTAGGTCAGCAATTTCACCTGCCTTGAAAGGTGCTGTTAGTGAGCAGCAATATTCCAGCCTAGATAGAACAAGTGACCTGAAGAGTGTCATCATGGGCTTGGCCTCCCTAGTTTTGAAGGTTCTCATTATCCATCCTGTCATTTTTCTACCAGATGCGATTGATACAATGTTATGGTCCTTGAAGGTGTGATCCTCGGACATGATCACTCCAAGGTCTTTGACGTTGGTGTTTCGCTCTATTTTGTGGCCAGAATTTGTTTTGTACTCTGATGAAGATTTAATTTCCTCGTGTTTACCATATCTGAGTAATTGAAATTTCTCATCGTTGAACTTCATATTGTTTTCTGCAGCCCACTGAAAGATTTGGTTGATGTCCACCTGGAGCCTTACAGTGTCTGCAATGGAAGACACTGTCATGCAGATTCGGGTGTCATCTGCAAAGGAAGACATGGCGCTGTGGCTGACATCCTTGTCTATGTCAGATATGAGGATGAGGAACAAGATGGGAGCGAGTACTGTGCCTTGTGGAACAGAGCTTTTCACCGTAGCTGCCTCGGACTTTACTCTGTTGACGACAACTCTCTGTGTTCTGTTAGTGAGGAAATTATAGATCCATCGACCGACTTTTCCTGTTATTCCTTTAGCATGCATTTTGTGCGCTATTACGCCATGGTCACACTTGTCGAAGGCTTTTGCAAAGTCTGTATATATTACATCTGCATTCTTTTTGTCTTCTAGTGCATTTAGGACCTTGTCGTAGTGATCCAATAGTTGAGACAGACAGGAGCGACCTATTCTAAACCCATGTTGCCCTGGGTTGTGTAACTGATGGGTTTCTAGATGGGTGGTGATCTTGCTTCTTAGGACCCTTTCAAAGATTTTTATGATATGGGATGTTAGTGCTATTGGTCTGTAGTTCTTTGCTGTTGCTTTACTGCCCCCTTTGTGGAGTGGGGCTATGTCTGTTGTTTTTAGTAACTGTGGGACGACCCCCGAGTCCATGCTCCCTCTCCATAGGATGGAAAAGGCTCGTGATAGGGGCTTCTTGCAGTTCTTGATGAACACGGAGTTCCACGAGTCTGGCCCTGGGGCAGAGTGCATGGGCATGTCATTTATCGCCTGTTCGAAGTCATTTGGTGCCAGGATAACATCGGATAGGCTTGTGTTAACCAAATTTTGTGGCTTTCATAAAAAATTCATTTTGATCTTCGACTCTCAGTCTGGTTAGCGGCTTGCTAAAAACTGAGTCATATTGGGACTTGAGTAGCTCACTCATTTCCTTGCTGTCATCTGTGTAGGACCCATCTTGTTTAAGTAGGGGCCCAATACTGGACGTTGTTCTCGACTTAGATTTGGCATAGGAGAAGAAATACTTTGGGTTTCTTTCGATTTCATTTATGGTTTTTAATTCTTCCTGCGATTCCTGACTCCTATAGGATTCCTTTAGCTTAAGTTCGATGCTTGCTATTTCTCTGACCAGTGACTCCCTACGCATTTCAGATATACTGACCTCTTTTAGCTGCTCTGTTATTCTTTTCCGTCGCCTATAAAGGGAGCGCCAGACCAATAGCACTAACATCCCATATCATAAAAATCTTTGAAAGGGTCCTAAGAAGCAAGATCACCACCCATCTAGAAACCCATCAGTTACACAACCCAGGGCAACATGGGTTTAGAACAGGTCGCTCCTGTCTGTCTCAACTATTGGATCACTACGACAAGGTCCTAGATGCACTAGAAGACAAAAAGAATGCAGATGTAATATATACAGACTTTGCAAAAGCCTTCGACAAGTGTGACCATGGCGTAATAGCGCACAAAATGCGTGCTAAAGGAATAACAGGAAAAGTCGGTCGATGGATCTACAATTTCCTCACTAACAGAACACAGAGAGTAGTCGTCAACAGAGTAAAGTCCGAGGCAGTTTTTTTAGTTTAATATGTTTATTATGCACCCCATACCCATCCTGTGGGCGGTAGTCAAAAGATTACAGAGGTACATAATTGGTTCAGGGACTGGACTCCAAAGTTTTGATAGCTGAGCAAGTTACAGAGGTAATGAACTCACAATTTACAAAGGTAATGAACTCACAATTTACAAAGGTAATGAACTCACAATTTACAAAGGTAATGAACTCCAGGTAGGTCTGGTCACAATCATGACAAGTTACAAAGGTATTTACAGATTACAGAGGTACGTAATGGGTCCAGGGACTGGGCCCCCAAAGTTTTGATAGCTGAACTAGGTACAAAGGTAATGAGCTCACAAGTTACAAAGGTAATGAATTCTGTAGAATCGTTACTTACGTTTATACATGGCTACAATCATGAACAAATTATAGAGTAATGAGCAATTCACACTTCCACACCCGGTCACAACTGTAGTGAGTTATTGGTGCAAATATTGATTGTTGAGTCACACACACACACACACACACACACACACACACACACACACACACACACACACACACACACACACACACACACACATGTTAGAGACACTACCAGAGAGAGAGGAGAGGATGAACCAGCAAGGTTGGACCTTGTATTCACCATGAGTAGTTCGGACATCGAGGGTATCATGTATGAAAGGCCCCTGGGAGCTAGTGATCATGTGGTTCTGTGCTTCGACTACATAGTTGAGCTCCAAGTGGAGAGAGTAGCAGGAATAGGCTGGGAAAAACCAAACTACAAAAGGGGGAACTACTCAGGCATGAGGAACTTCCTTCAAGACATTCAGTGGGAGAGGGAACTGACAGGAAAACCAGTACAAGAAATGATGGACTATGTAGCAACAAAATGCAAGGAGGCAGAGGAGAGGTTTGTTCCCAAGGGAAACAGAAATAATGGGAAGAACAGAACGAGTCCTTGGTTCACCCAAAGGTGTAGGGAAGCAAAAACTAGGTGTACTAGAGAATGGAAAAGGTACAGAAGACAGAGAACTCAGGAAAATAAAGAAATCAGCCGAAAAGCCAGAAACGAATATGCACAGATAAGAAGGGAGGCTCAGAGGCAATATGAAAATGACATAGCATCAAAAGTAAAGACTGACCCGAAGCTGTTGTACAGCCACATCAGGAGGAAAACAACAGTCAATGACCAGGTAATCAGATTGAGGAAGGGTGATGGGGAATTCACAAGAAACGACAGAGAGGTATGTCAAGAGCTCAACACAAGATTTAAAGAGGTATTTACAGTGGAAACCAGTAGGACTCCAAGAAATCAGAACAGGGGGGCACACCAGCAAGTGCTGGATGAGGTACATATAACCAAGGAGGAGGTGAAGAAGCTGCTATGCGAACTTGACACCTCAAAGGCGGTGGGACCAGACAACATCTCTCCATGGGTCCTTAAAGAGGGAGCAGAGATATTGTGTGAGCCATTAACAAAGATCTTCAACACATCATTTGAAACTGGGCAACTCCCTGAGGTATGGAAAATGGCAAATGTAATACCAATTTTTAAAAAGGGAGACAGACATGAGGCACTAAACTACAGACCTGTATCACTAACGTGTATAGTATGCAAGGTCATGGAGAAGATCATCAGGAGGAGAGTGGTGGGGCACCTGGAAAGAAACAAGTGTATAATTGACAACCAGCACGGTTTCAGGGAAGGAAAATCCTGTGTCACAAACCTACTAGAGTTTTATGACAAGGTGACAGAAGTAAGACAAGAGAGAGAGGGGTGGATCGACTGCGTATTTTTGGACTGCAAGAAGGCTTTCGACACAGTTCCTCACAAGAGGTTACTGCAAAAGCTAGCCAAACAACTATACTACTCCAGTAGATTCACAGACACTAGAGGAGATATAAAAAAGACCTGGAAAACACTCTCTCAGATTCTAGGGACCCACAAACTGAGAAAAACCAAGAATATTGTCCTAACTAAACCTAATGAAACACCACTACATCCCACTGACACAGCTAACAATATAAACGACTTCTTCTCAAACATAGGATCTAATCTCGCCAGTAAAATCCCACATACCAATGCCCATGCCGGGGACTACCTAGATGGAAATTTCCCTAATTCCTTCTATCTTGCACCAACTGAGCCCACGGAAGTCATTGAGATCATAAAGTCACTTAAAAATAACTCGGGGAATCTGTCTCATGTCCCACCATTACTGTACAAGCGAGCGGCCCATGTCCTTTCGCATGCTATTTCATTACTTTTTAACAAGTCAATAGAGACTAGCACCTTCCCGAAACTACTCAAGATGGCAAGGGTTACACCAATACATAAAGGTGGTGACCCTACAGACTTAAACAACTATAGGCCAATATCTAACTTACCATTGCTATCCAAAATCTTTGAGAAACTCGTGCACAGGAGACTGTATTCATTTATATCAGCTCAAAACATACTCAACCCCTGCCAGTTTGGATTCAGGAAAAACAAAAGCACTAATGATGCAATCATAAAAATGCTAGATCTGCTTTACACAGCATTGGAAAATAAGGAATATCCACTAGGAATTTTTATTGACCTAAGAAAAGCTTTTGATACAGTAAACCACGAAATCCTACTCCACAAACTTGACCACTACGGTATAAGAGGCCATGCACTTGCTTATTTCAAATCTTACATTACTAATAGGTATCAGTACGTCACCATTAAAGACACAGCATCAGCAACACGGCCACTTGATACTGGAGTTCCGCAGGGAAGTGTCCTTGGTCCCCTGCTCTTCCTCATATACATCAATGACCTTCCAAACGTATCCCAACACCTGAAACCCA
>NW_027196857.1:15000-25000 GCF_038502225.1 Cherax quadricarinatus
GTGCCTCTCTGCCGAGGAGGACGCCTGTTGAGTATCTTTGTTTTATCCCCTGAGATTATTAACCCCAGGTCCTGACACGAGGCTAGTACATGATTAAGAATGTTTTGGGTGTTGGAGAATCCGGTAGTGTGAATCATTATGTCATCAGCAAAACTAACCATATAATGATGGGGCTGGCTAGGCATGGCATTAAGTAAGGCATTAATCAAAATGTTGAAAAGGGTGGGACTAAGCACACCTCCCTGTGGGGTTCCTAATTCAAAATCTTTAGTTACACTTCTATGTCCCTGGAACAACACAGACGACTTTCTGTTGGACAGGTAACCTTTAATCCAGCGGAGAAGCCATCCTCCAACATCCATTCTGGCAAGTTCACTAATGATTACATGTCTGTTGGCTACATCAAAAGCGGATTTAAGGTCAAGGAACGTAGTGTATGAGCTGTCAGTGTGCAGAGTGAGAAAGGTGGTAATGCAATGATGCACACTCCTTCCATGCATGAAGCCATGCAACCGGGGTGACAAGAATTCCTTAATTCTGTGCATAAGACGATTAAGAATCATCCTTTCAAATGTTTTACACAAGCAGCTAGTAAGGGATATTGGGCAAAATGAGTTTTGTTGACTGGGCTTTGGAATGGGAATAATGAGGCTATTGGTCCATGATTTAGGGAGCTCCCCAGTGACATAACTCATGTTATATAATTCAAGTAAAGGATTACCTGGTACTCGACACAGCAATCTGAGTATGTTGTAAGTAATACCATCCTCACCAGGCGACGTGGAGTTGCCCTTAGTTAGTGCTGCATCAAGTTCATAATTAGTGAAAGGAATGTTGCAGTCATCTGCCTTGCTGAGCATAAAGCAAACAAGTCTCTCCCTTGCATCATATTTGTCCATTAATTTCGCCTGTGTGGTACTGGGAAGACTGTCATAGCTAGATGTAGCAGCCCAAGCACTGACTAACTCATTCGCCCTATGCAAGGGATGAGGGTGCGCGATCTGCCCAGTTCTGTTACCCTTAATTCTATTTATGTCCCTCCATGCCCGGCTAAGTGGGGTGTGAGCATTGAGACCATTGACAAATTGTTCCCAGTCTGTTTGCCGCAGCTCTGTCATACGCTCTCTGGCAGCAGCAAGGGCAGTTTGGAAGAGGCTCAGCATTTCAGGGGTACGATGGTTTCTATAGGCTAGGCCTAGTCTGCGAGCAGTACGTTTCAATGTTCGAAGTTTAGAATCATTGTAATAGGTATGATTTTTATAAGACTTATGATTATTATGGAAGTCATTTGGATTTAGAGTAGTAGGAGGTTTCAGAGGCGGCTCTAAGAAGTTCTGAATACTGCTCACAAGGTCATTGTTAAAAGTCTCGACAGAGGTACACTCATAGGAATTATACCAGTCAGTCACATGTGCAACAAAGTCATCATGTTGATCAGGGAAAACATTAAGACGTTTCCGTTTGAATATCCCAGTATTGGGCCCCTACTTAAACAAGATGGGTCCTACACAGATGACAGCAAAGAAATGAGTGAGCTACTCAAGTCCCAATATGACTCAGTTTTTAGCAAGCCGCTAACCAGACTGAGAGTCGAAGATCAAAATGAATTTTTTATGAGAGAGCCACAAAATTTGATTAACACAAGCCTATCCGATGTTATCCTGACGCCAAATGACTTCGAACAGGCGATAAATGACATGCCCATGCACTCTGCCCCAGGGCCAGACTCATGGAACTCTGTGTTCATCAAGAACTGCAAGAAGCCCCTATCACGAGCCTTTTCCATCCTATGGAGAGGGAGCATGGACACGGGGGTCGTCCCTCAGTTACTAAAAACAACAGACATAGCCCCACTCCACAAAGGGGGCAGTAAAGCAACAGCAAAGAACTACAGACCAATAGCACTAACATCCCATATCATAAAAATCTTTGAAAGGGTCCTAAGAAGCAAGATCACCACCCATCTAGAAACCCATCAGTTACACAACCCAGGGCAACATGGGTTTAGAACAGGTCGCTCCTGTCTGTCTCAACTACTGGATCACTACGACAAGGTCCTAAATGCACTAGAAGACAAAAAGAATGCAGATGTAATATATACAGACTTTGCAAAAGCCTTCGACAAGTGTGACCATGGCGTAATAGCGCACAAAATGCGCGCTAAAGGAATAACAGGAAAAGTCGGTCGATGGATCTATAATTTCCTCACTAACAGAACACAGAGAGTAGTCGTCAACAGAGTAAAGTCCGAGGCAGCTACGGTGAAAAGCTCTGTTCCACAAGGCACAGTACTAGCTCCCATCTTGTTCCTCATCCTCATATCCGACATAGACAAGGATGTCAGCCACAGCACCGTGTCTTCCTTTGCAGATGACACCCGAATCTGCATGACAGTGTCTTCCATTGCAGACACTGCAAGGCTCCAGGCGGACATCAACCAAATCTTTCAGTGGGCTGCAGAAAACAATATGAAGTTCAACGATGAGAAATTTCAATTACTCAGATATGGTAAACATGAGGAAATTAAATCTTCATCAGAGTACAAAACAAATTCTGGCCACAAAATAGAGCGAAACACCAACGTCAAAGACCTGGGAGTGATTATGTCGGAGGATCTCACCTTCAAGGACCATAACATTGTATCAATCGCATCTGCTAGAAAAATGACAGGATGGATAATGAGAACCTTCAAAACTAGGGAGGCCAAGCCCATGATGACACTCTTCAGGTCACTTGTTCTATCTAGGCTGGAATATTGCTGCACTCTAACAGCACCTTTCAAGGCAGGTGAAATTGCCGACCTAGAAAATGTACAGAGAACTTTCACGGCGCGCATAACGGAGATAAAACACCTCAATTACTGGGAGCGCTTGAGGTTTCTAAACCTGTATTCCCTGGAACGCAGGAGGGAGAGATACATGATTATATACACCTGGAAAATCCTAGAGGGACTAGTACCGAACTTGCACACGAAAATCACTCACTACGAAAGCAAAAGACTTGGCAGACGATGCACCATCCCCCCAATGAAAAGCAGGGGTGTCACTAGCACGTTAAGAGACCATACAATAAGTGTCAGGGGCCCGAGACTGTTCAACTGCCTCCCAGCACACATAAGGGGGATTACCAACAGACCCCTGGCAGTCTTCAAGCTGGCACTGGACAAGCACCTAAAGTCAGTTCCTGATCAGCCGGGCTGTGGCTCGTACGTTGGTTTGCGTGCAGCCAGCAGCAACAGCCTGGTTGATCAGGCGCTGATCCACCAGGAGGCCTGGTCACAGACCGGGCCGCGGGGGCGTTGACCCCCGAAACTCTCTCCAGGTAAACTCCAGGTAATATCTAGAGAGGTTAGCCTTGGGAAATGATCAGACGCTATATCTGTTACAATGGAAGACTCACAGCTGGCAGAAGTAATGTTGAAGCCAAGACACAGATCAAGGACACCTCCATAGATATGTGTGGGTTCAAGGTCACCTACAATTTGCACATTATCATGACTGTTTAAGAGTGACAACAGTTGATTGCCATTACGATTACCAAACTGAGAGTTTCCAATGCTTTTGTGTCTTGCATTATAATCACCAATAATGAGAGTAGGTTCAGACTGAGCACAAGTTGGGAGCTCCAAGTAATTAAACTTATCAGCAGGAGCGTACAAGTTAAATATGTTGAGAGCAGAGTTCCCAATATAAATCCTAACACCGTGATACTGTAGCCCCTCTGTTTTCTTATGTGCAAGAAGTTGATGGGGAAGTGATTTTTTAATATATAGAACACAAGAATTAGTAGATTTGAGATTATATGCAACAAACGATGGCAATTTAGGGGGTTGGGATTTTTCAGGGACTCTGCACTCTTGTAGACACACAATATCAATGGATTCAGTGGTTACTTTATGATGCAGGTCAGAAAATCTTTTTCTAAGTGACGCAATATTCCAACTTAAAATGGATAGTTTATACGAGTTTGGTTCCATTATAAAAGTCCAGGGATAGTTTTCAATTTCTCAGCAAAATGAAAAAACTTACTAAATAACAAACAGACATAATCAATATCAATATCATCAGTATTATCCTTATCCATGAGTCTCCTAAGTGCACTTCCATTAGTGAGACCTCTTGGGAGTCTTTGTACACAGAGGTCACTGCGCTCTTTGTCTGTGAATGTATGGAAGGTGACACTATCCCTCGCACTCACCTCTCCGCTTTTATTACACTCATCACTATCATCACATGTATCACTTCCCTCATCATTATGACCAGTGATACATACACCATTATCAACAACCGGGTCATCTCCACACTCAGTATCTATCAATACATTACACTCATCAGGTTGACTATCATGATGGCCTTCACTGCCCTTATCATCTTCACTGTGATTGTAAACACCACTATCAGATTCATCGTTTTTGTAATTATTAACACCACTGCAATCATCAGTTTGTTCATCATCACCACACTCATTTTCATAATGGCTGACTATCTGTGGGTTGATGTACTCATTTGCAACCTCTGTAAGTTTTTCCTCGTGGTGCTCAAGTTGTTGTTTCAAACACCATTGTTGCTTCTCCAGTACTGTTATGCGCAGCTGCATGTTGTGTACCACCCCAGCAAGACTAGCGTCATCAGGAAGTATGAAGTCCCGATCAGCTGAGTCAGGTGGCTGACTGACAGCTGACTCAGCCAGACAGATGGTGTCAACACCAGCAGCATTACTAGTGTTGATAGCAGACGTGATCGTGCTCTGTTGATGTACTCCCAGAGTGACTCGCTCAACCATATTGTCTGAGTTCAGGCATGGGTCAGTATTCAGACATGAAGTATCTGGTAGGCCTATTGCCTCATCATGGGGGGTGATGGGTGAGGCGGGAGCTCTGCGGCTGGCGATGTGGGCAGCTTTCGCTCTGCAGTCAGCATGAGCAGCTGTGACTCCTGGAGTCTTACAATTGATACATTCTAATGCAACGGTCTGGTGTTTCTTGATCATATCATAGCACTGGTGAGAAGGATGGGCCTTGGCACACACTGCACACCAGTGTGACTTACTAAAGCATTTAAAAGCAATGTGACCCCAGCGCTGACACTTGTAGCATCTACGGTGAGGTGGTTTGTACAAAGCTATTTTGTAACTCCTGTTAAGCGCTGCACGAGAGTAGATATATGATGGTGGAGTCCCTTGACCAATCCACTCAGCCAATATCAGATCATTTGGAAGTCGACGAGGGTTTGCAACTTGATCTGACAACAGGAATTTAGGATCCATGTACTTATTGACATTGTGGATAACAATAAGTACTTTAGGTGATCTTGGTGGGGCAGCTTGGAGTTGGATGTTAGCATATTTATGAGTAAGAAGTTTTTCTATGAATGTTGGGTCGTTAGTAACAAAAACGTAATTATCCTCGTCATGACGAAAGCGAATCCGAAGGTTTTTTTCTGGGTTGTCTAATGAAGCTTCGTAAAACCATCTAAACTTGACCTCAAACTCAGTGTTAGCAGGGAAATCAAGCCTAACCGTTCTGCAATGGTTGTTGTTGCTCTCGTTGTTTCTTGCAGCAAGTCTCCTTTGAAATCCTCTTTCTTTTTTCAAAGCTCCCTTACTTCTAAAACGTACGAATTCGCCTTCACCATCATTTACTTCGTTCACATCCATAGGTCACTTTTAGTTCAGCTGCTTGAGGTGGAAGAGTTAGTCTGTTACTTTTGGGTCAGTGAAACCGCCTTTATTCCATAAGAGAGAAGGGACAAGGAAGGGATATTCACCTCGCTAGACACAGGCAATATGGGTGTAGTGGCCTGCGGGTCGCAGTGCGATTTTCAAGGTCATTCACTGGGCCCACAGTCGTCTCGAGAGTTACCAACACTGTACTACTTGTTAATTACTCCAAACCCGCAGCACTTAACACATCTAGCACACGTGTCTTGGAATGACAGACAAATTTTCACTACTTAAGAACTAGTTCTCACAACACCGAAGGTACGGCCGGAACACTGTAGAACGTTCACAAAGGCATTCTGTAACTTGGCCTTCACTGGCTGGCTTGGAGCGCTGTTTAGCCTGGATCAGCTAAACTCGCCCTTATCCCATATGTAGATAATGGCGACGAGTTAAGGGATACCGGTGAATAGGAAAGTCGAGGAAGGGACATTCACCTCACTAGACACACGCAGTATGGGTGTAAGTGGCATGCGGGTCTTATAGTGCCATTTTCAAGGTCACCCAGCAGGCCAGACATTCCTCACTCATTTTAAGCCTACGTAGGTACTGATGGTAGCACAATGTCCTAAGTCAGTGAAATCCACTCGTGCAAATAGTTACAACAAATCTGCAGCACTTAACACTACTAGCACAAACTTACAATGTTTATAGGTGAACCTCTGGCATGTCCCACTTAAAAAGTTAGTACTGCAATGCTCGTTAAATTGTTCTTAACTAAGCCACTGCAGGAAACACTGGTATGCCAGCAGCACTGTAGAACGTATACGTAGACATGCTGGGCCTTCAAATGCTGCTTTCAAGCCTGCTTGAATGTGCTTGCTAAGCCCGTGTCAACCACTTGGATATTTGCTTGTAGCAGGCAGGTAGGCACACAGGAGACATATTCGTAAGATGAGTGGAGTGCGGCACGGAGGACTGACACGGGCACTCAAGCATTTATGTGGTCTGGCAAAAACCGCCTCTAGACCATAAGTAATTAGAGGCGAATGTCTGAGTTCCAAATCGAGGAAGGAGGGAAGACAGGCGAGGTGGAGTGAAGGTGTAGCCTCCTACAGCCACTTCAAATCAACATGTTTGTGTTTCACTAGGTATATCACTAGTCACAGTTCACACATAAGAGTTCCAGCAGCAATTCAGCTGCGCTCCAACGATATTTGTTGCATGATGAGTTATCAGTCGGGTGAGATAAGCAGTTCTGATATAGAAGGCCTAGGACTTCACTCAACACACACGTCCTCTCCCCTCAACCACTCAGGCCTAACTGAGTCCGAGGCAGCTACGGTGAAAAGCTCTGTTCCACAAGGCACAGTACTCGCTCCCATCTTGTTCCTCATCCTCATATCCGACATAGACAAGGATGTCAGCCACAGCACCGTGTCTTCCTTTGCAGATGACACCCGAATCTGCATGACAGTGTCTTCCATTGCAGACACTGCAAGGCTCCAGGCGGACATCAACCAAATCTTTCAGTGGGCTGCAGAAAACAATATGAAGTTCAACGATGAGAAATTTCAATTACTCAGATATGGTAAACATGAGGAAATTAAATCTTCATCAGAGTACAAAACAAATTCTGGCCACAAAATAGAGCGAAACACCAACGTCAAAGACCTGGGAGTGATCATGTCGGAGGATCTCACCTTCAAGGACCAAAACATTGTATCAATCGCATCTGCTAGAAAAATGACAGGATGGATAATGAGAACCTTCAAAACTAGGGAGGTCAAGCCCATGATGACACTCTTAAGGTCACTTGTTCTATCTAGGCTGGAATATTGCTGCACACTAACAGCACCTTTCAAGGCAGGTGAAATTGCCGACCTAGAAAATCTACAGAGAACTTTCATGGCGCGCATAACGGAGATAAAACACCTCAATTACTGGGAGCGCTTGAGGTTCCTAAACCTGTATTCCCTGGAACGCAGGAGGAAGAGATACATGATTATATACACCTGGAAAATCCTAGAGGGACTAGTACCGAACTTGCACACGAAAATCACTCACTACGAAAGCAAAAGACTTGGCAGACAATGCACCATCCCCCCAATGAAAAGCAGGGGTGTCACTAGCACGTTAAGAGACCATACAATAAGTGTCAGGGGCCCGAGACTGTTCAACTGCCTCCCAGCACACATAAGGGGGATTACCAACAGACCCCTGGCAGTCTTCAAGCTGGCACTGGACAAGCACCTAAAGTCAGTTCCTGATCAGCCGGGCTGTGGCTCGTACGTTGGTTTGCGTGCAGCCAGCAGCAACAGCCTGGTTGATCAGGCTCTGATCCACCAGGAGGCCTGGTCACAGACCGGGCCGCGGGGGCGTTGACCCCCGGAACTCTCTCAAGGTATACTCCAGGTAGCAGAATACTCCATACGACTGAATGTACAACAATGCAAGCAACCATATGACCTGTCTTTGTAATACTCACTTGTGCTTTATAGTAATCTGTTTACATTATTATTATTATAATTAAGGGGGAAGCGCTAAACCCGGAGGATTATACAGCACCCAGGGGGGGGGATGTGGA
Source organism: Cherax quadricarinatus (assembly GCF_038502225.1). Lineage (NCBI taxonomy): Eukaryota > Metazoa > Arthropoda > Malacostraca > Decapoda > Parastacidae > Cherax > Cherax quadricarinatus. The sequence goes on from NW_027196857.1 coordinate 23,246, forward strand.
AGGCATTCAGGCTTAATTCGGGGAACTGGAGCACAGATCCAATTCCCTAAATCAAGAGCCCCTCACCAACATCAAGGAACCTTCCTTGAGGGGTATCTGTTTACATTAATGTTTTATCACTGATTTCATCATTGCTTAGTTAATCTTAAGTTAATTTTAAGCCAGCCCGTAATGCTATGCATAGTATAAGTGGCTTTGGCATGCTGCTCTTATCTGTATTTTTTTGTACCTCTGTATGTGTGCTCAAATTACTAAATAAATAAATCGTGAAGATGTAGGGAGGGGAGGGGGTGAGGGGGAGGCTGGTGGAGGGTTCTTGATCCAAGCAATTGGAGTTCCCTCTCTTCCTCGGATCAGACCTAATCACCTCCTATTCTTCAGCCGCCACATGGACCGTACAGGTTTAGCGCTTCCCCCACTGAATAATAATGAAGTGTGTTGACATGTTTTCTAAAGACTTCAGAATTTTAACAATATTTCAAGGTCGGTCTCATAACTACAAATAACATTGGAAGTGTTAGAAAAAAATATTGGAAGAAATGTATAAGTAATAATAATAATAATAATAATAATAATAATAATAATAATAAGTTAGGTAGGTAGTGAGGCAGGTCATAGCGGCAGAACTCTGCTAAGATCACTCAACAATAATAATAATAATAATAATAATAATAATAATAATAATAATAATAATTTAGGTAGGTAGTGAGGCAGGTCATAGCGGCAGAACTCTGCTAAGATCACTCAACAATAATAATAATAATAATAATAATAATAATTTAGGTAGGTAGTGAGGCAGGTCATGGTGGCAGAACTCTGCTAAGATCACTCAACAATAATAATAATAATAATAATAATAATAATAATAATAATAATAATAATAATAATAATAATAATAATAATAATAATAATAATAATTTAGGTAGGTAGTGAGGCAGGTCATGGCGGCAGAACTCTGCTAAGATCACTCAACAATAATAATAATAATAATAATAATAATAATAATAATAATAATAATAATAATTTAGGTAGGTAGTGAGGCAGGTCATGGCGGCAGAACTCTGCTAAGATCACTCAACAATAATAATAATAATAATAATAATAATAATAATAATAATAATAATAATAATAATTTAGGTAGGTAGTGAGGCAGGTCATGGCGGCAGAACTCTGCTAAGATCACTCAACAATAATAATAATAATAATAATAATAATAATAATAATAATAATAATAATAATTTAGGTAGGTAGTGAGGCAGGTCATGGCGGCAGAACTCTGCTAAGATCACTCAACAATAATAATAATAATAATAATAATAATAATAATAATAATAATTTAGGTAGGTAGTGAGGCAGGTCATGGCAGCAGAACTCTGCTAAGATCACTCAACAATAATAATAATAATAATAATAATAATAATAATAATAATAATAATAATAATAATTTAGGTAGGTAGTGAGGCAGGTCATGGCGGCAGAACTCTGCTAAGATCACTCAACAATAATAATAATAATAATAATAATAATAATAATAATAATTTAGGTAGGTAGTGAGGCAGTTCATGGCAGCAGAACTCTGCTAAGATCACTCAACAATAATAATAATAATAATAATAATAATAATAATAATAATAATAATAATAATTTAGGTAGGTAGTGAGGCAGGTCATGGCGGCAGAACTCTGCTAAGATCACTCAACAATAATAATAATAATAATAATAATAATAATAATAATAATAATAATAATAATAATA
>NW_027196857.1:30000-37500 GCF_038502225.1 Cherax quadricarinatus
TCGTGTTTTCACGGTCGCTCTTACGTGCTAGAACTTTAATTTGTGTCATCAATCCTATACGATACATCCCTCTAGCGCCTGGAACAAATCTTGGGCGGAAAACATTATATACTGAGTCAAAAAAGGAGAATTAGTGTGCACTAGCAGAGTTTACTGCCAGAGGGGAATCATAGGCCTGTCCCGTGTGGAAAAAAAATAATAATTGAACTTTCCATGTCAGAGGAAAGAAAGTCTCCCTGATAACATTGAGTATACATAGTGTATAGTGTATACTACAGTGGCTCCCTAGTATATTGATGATAAAGGCTAAAGTGTCATTTGAAAACAGGTGAATTTGTAAATGAAGTGATAAGCCTATAGAGGCAGGTGCCAGAAGTCGCCAGAACTTACCACAGGTCAGCTGTTTTTTAATAATCTTCCTGGCTTGCCAGTGTACTCGCATATAATCTAGTGATACCAGTGATTAGCAGAATACAGTGTTGTAGTAGCAACTAACCAGTATTATAATGGTACTTAGTGGAGTGGAGTGACTTTCATTAGTTTCTTTTTCTTGAAATACGAGACGTTACTGTGAATTTCATATAACCTGTAGTTACCAGCAGTCGCAATATACACAACGAGAAGCAATTATTACTACAGAAAAAGCGTCCTTCCTCCAAAATTTGCACCAGTCAACTATAGTGATAATATAGCATTTATTGTGGTGGAGACGGAAAAAAGAAAAAAAAAAAAAAAAAAAAAGAGAAAAGCCAGATACAGCGATTGATAAACAAGGAGGTGACCGTTCGTCATTGTAGGAGCTGCCAGATATCACCGGCTCTTCAACACGCAAGTTATACTTTTGTATCAGTCAAATCACATATTACTCGGGTAGATAATTTCCAGTAGATCCTTCATGTGTTAGCTCAAATCACCGACCAGTATGTTTTAAATAAGTGACCCACTGATCAGAGCAGATCGACTGGCCCGAACCCTTGCCTGGTCCGAACCCTTGACTGGTCCGAACCCGGGACTGGTTTCAAACAGTTTCGTTGGACAATAAAGCAGACTGTAAACGGATGGGGTTGTAGGCGCCCTATAAACACAAACATTAAAAATCAGGAACGTGACGGTAAGCTGTCCAATATACAAAAAGAGTTAGAAACAGAAATACAAATAGCTAGAGCTTCATTTAAGGTTATTAATAGAATTTTCAAGAGGTTGCTAGTAGAATTGCAGTAAATCAACCATTCAAATCATTATGAAGCCCTGTGTAGTCTGTGGTCAGTCAAACAAACGGGCTTCCACATGGATAAATTGTCATTTTTGTGGAAATTGGTGTCACGCCCCTTGTGCAGATATCCCAGAACTAGCTACAAGCAGTATTAAAACAGAGAAGTGTTTTTGGGTATGCTCAAATGAGGAAAAACTGTGGACTAAAATCACAAGGGTATTAAAAGAGGACAACATCAAAGCTGCTTTCATAGAAAACCTGGAAGCTTTCTACAACAGATGGGAACATAAAATGTCTGGGCTGAATGGTACTGCCCTTGATACTGGCCATGTAGTCATAAACTGTAAGGCTGGAGGTGATGTCCTGGTAGTCAGTAAATGTGGGGCTGATAGTGCTGTCCTGGGAGACAGTAATGGTGAAGCTGGAGGTGCTGTCCTGGGAGACAGTAATGGTGAAGCTGGAGGTGCTGTCCTGGGAGACAGTAATGGTGAAGCTGGAGGTGTCCTGGGAGACAGTAATGGTGAAGCTGGAGGTGCTGTCCTGGGAGACAGAAATGGTGAAGCTGGAGATACTGTCCTGGGAGACAGAAATGGTGAAGCTGGAGGTGCTGTCCTGGGAGACAGAAATGGTGAAGCTGGAGATACTGTCCTGGGAGACAGTAATGGTGAAGCTGGAGGTGCTGTCCTGGGAGACAGAAATGGTGAAGCTGGAGATACTGTCCTGGGAGACAGAAATGGTGAAGCTGGAGATATTGTCCAGGGAGTCGGGAATTATACGCAGGAAGGAATACATATAAATGACCTCATAGGGGACAGGAGCCATAGTAGGGAAACAAGTGTAGTCAAAGATAAGATAAAACCAATATTGCAAACTAGAAATACCGCAGGAAATAGCAAACAAGAGGACTCCAATAGCAATAGTGAGGATAAATTACCAAAAACAACTGGTGGGAGCTCCATTGTTGGTGCTAGGGAGGATAGAAGTAAGACAGGGAAACATGCACCAACAGGGAATACAGTCACAGAAACCCAAGGCAAGCGGAAACCAAGCCTGTGCACATACTATGCACTTGGTATCTGCTGGCATGGGAAATCTGGAAAAACAGATGGGACATGCAACTATGACCACCCTAGAAAATGCCATGCCCATATGAAAACAGGAAAATGCAAACTCCCTTCCTGTAAGCTTTTTCACCCTGAAATGTGTACCTCTTCAGTACAGGAAAGACTGTGCTATAACTTAAATTGCCAGGCATACCATCTAAAGGGGACAAAAAGATACAAAACATCCAGGCCAGGGGAAAACCTGGGTAGCCACAGCCACTCAAGAGGGAGAGGTTTTTTAGTGCCAGGAAGGAAAAAAAACTGGCAGGAAATGGCAGAAATCGTACACCAAATCCAGTCATTCCTGGAGTGGAACCACAGTCGATGGCCTTCACTCCAAACCAACAGATACAGATACTAATGCCGGAAAAAAAATCCCCCCCCAGTACCAACAATACCACCAGTCCGATAACATTCTTCTTTGCAAATATACAGGGTCTAAAGCCAGCTACAAACAACAAAATACCTTTCATCCGTGGACTGCTTGCAGAGGCAAAGGCAATGTTCGCGGCTTTCACTGAGACCCACATAAAGGATCACTTGGACAACGAAGTATGGATCCCAGGTTACAACCTATACAGATGTGACAGAGTGAACAGGCAAAAGGGGGGGGTTGGCCTGTACATTGCAGAGTCACTTGTTTGCACAGAACTGCTTAATGCCTCAAATGACGTAGTGGAAGTTTTAGCAGTAAAGGTCGAGAACCAAAACCTAGTCATTGTGGTAGTCTACAAGCCTCCGGATGCAACATCCCAGCAATTCCAGGAACAGCTGTTAAAAATTGACCACTGTCTGGAAAATCTTCCAGCTCCTGCACCCAACATCTTGCTCCTGGGGGATTTCAACTTAAGGCACCTAAAATGGAGGAATATAGCAAATAATATTGTTGCAGAAATAACACCAGGAGGCAGCTCTGATGAAAACTCACACTCACACGAGCTTTTAAATCTCTGCACAAAATTCAATTTAAACCAGCAAATAATAGAGCCTACAAGACTGGAGAATACACTAGACCTCATCTTCACTAACAATGATGATCTGATAAGAAATGTCACCATATCAAAAACAATATACTCAGATCACAACATAATTGAGGTTCAGACATGTATGCATGGAGCCCCAGACCGACAAAATGAGACTAGTCATGAGGGAGCATTCACCAAATTCAACTTCAATAACAAAAACATAAAGTGGGACCAAGTAAACCAAGTCCTAACCGATATAAGCTGGGAAGATATACTAAGCAACACAGACCCAAACTTATGCCTAGAACAGATTAACTCGGTGGCACTCGATGTATGCACAAGGCTTATTCCTCTAAGAAAAAGGAGGAGTAGATGTAAAATAGAAAGAGACAGGCGCTCCCTTTACAGGCGACGGAAAAGAATAACAGAGCGGCTAAAAGAGGTCAATATATCTGAAATGCGCAGGGAGACACTGGTCAGAGAAATAGCAAGCATCGAACTTAAGCTAAAAGAATCCTTTAGGAGTCAGGAATCGCGGGAAGAACTAAAAGCCATAAATGAAATCGAAAGAAACCCAAAGTATTTCTTCTCCTATGCCAAATCAAAATCGAGAACAACGTCCAGTATTGGGCCCCTACTTAAACAAGATGGGTCCTACACAGATGACAGCAAGGAAATGAGTGAGCTACTCAAGTCCCAATATGACTCAGTTTTTAGCAAGCCGCTAACCAGACTGAGAGTCGAAGACCAAAATGAATTTTTTATGAGAGAGCCACAAAATTTGACTAACACAAGCCTATCCGATGTTATCCTGACGCCAAATGACTTCGAACAGGCGATAAATGACATGCCCATGCACTCTGCCCCAGGGCCAGACTCATGGAACTCTGTGTTCATCAAGAACTGCAAGAAGCCCCTATCACGAGCCTTTTCCATCCTATGGAGAGGGAGCATGGACACGGGGGTCGTCCCTCAGTTACTAAAAACAACAGACATAGCCCCACTCCACAAAGGGGGCAGTAAAGCAACAGCAAAGAACTACAGACCAATAGCACTAACATCCCATATCATAAAAAGCTTTGAAAGGGTCCTAAGAAGCAAGATCACCACCCATCTAGAAACCCATCAGTTACACAACCCAGGGCAACATGGGTTTAGAACAGGTCGCTCCTGTCTGTCTCAACTACTGGATCACTACGACAAGGTCCTAAATGCACTAGAAGACAAAAAGAATGCAGATGTAATATATACAGACTTTGCAAAAGCCTTCGACAAGTGTGACCATGGCGTAATAGCGCACAAAATGCGCGCTAAAGGAATAACAGGAAAAGTCGGTCGATGGATCTATAATTTCCTCACTAACAGAACACAGAGAGTAGTCGTCAACAGAGTAAAGTCCGAGGCAGCTACGGTGACAAGCTCTGTCCCACAAGGCACAGTACTAGCTCCCATCTTGTTCCTCATCCTCATATCCGACATAGACAAGGATGTCAGCCACAGCACCGTGTCTTCCTTTGCAGATGACACCCGAATCTGCATGACAGTGTCTTCCATTGCAGACACTGCAAGGCTCCAGGCGGACATCAACCAAATCTTTCAGTGGGCTGCAGAAAACAATATGAAGTTCAACGATGAGAAATTTCAATTACTCAGATATGGTAAACATGAGGAAATTAAATCTTCATCAGAGTACAAAACAAATTCTGGCCACAAAATAGAGCGAAACACCAACGTCAAAGACCTAGGAGTGATTATGTCGGAGGATCTCACCTTCAAGGACCATAACATTGTATCAATCGCATCTGCTAGAAAAATGACAGGATGGATAATGAGAACCTTCAAAACTAGGGAGGCCAAGCCCATGATGACACTCTTCAGGTCACTTGTTCTATCTAGGCTGGAATATTGCTGCACTCTAACAGCACCTTTCAAGGCAGGTGAAATTGCCGACCTAGAAAATGTACAGAGAACTTTCACGGCGCGCATAACGGAGATAAAACACCTCAATTACTGGGAGCGCTTGAGGTTTCTAAACCTGTATTCCCTGGAACGCAGGAGGGAGAGATACATGATTATATACACCTGGAAAATCCTAGAGGGACTAGTACCAAACTTGCACACGAAAATCACTCACTACGAAAGCAAAAGACTTGGCAGACGATGCACCATCCCCCCAATGAAAAGCAGGGGTGTCACTAGCACGTTAAGAGACCATACAATAAGTGTCAGGGGCCCGAGACTGTTCAACTGCCTCCCAGCACACATAAGGGGGATTACCAACAGAACCCTGGCAGTCTTCAAGCTGGCACTGGACAAGCACCTAAAGACAGTTCCTGATCAGCCGGGCTGTGGCTCGTACGTTGGTTTGCGTGCAGCCAGCAGCAACAGCCTGGTTGATCAGGCGCTGATCCACCAGGAGGCCTGGTCACAGACCGGGCCGCGGGGGCGTTGACCCCCGAAACTCTCTCCAGGTAAACTCCAGGTACTCCAGGTAATAATAATAATAATAATTTAGGTAGGTAGTGAGGCAGGTCATGGCGGCAGAACTCTGCTAAGATCACTCAACAATAATAATAATAATAATAATAATAATAATAATAATAATAATAATAATAATAATAATTTAGGTAGGTAGTGAGGCAGGTCATGGCGGCAGAACTCTGCTAAGATCACTCAACAATAATAATAATAATAATAATAATAATAATTTAGGTAGGTAGTGAGGCAGGTCATGGCGGCAGAACTCTGCTAAGATAACTCAACAATAATAATAATAATAATAATAATAATAATTTAGGTAGGTAGTGAGGCAGGTCATGGCGGCAGAACTCTGCTAAGATCACTCAACAACAACAACAATAATAATAATAATAATAATAATAATAATAATTTAGGTAGGTAGTGAGGCAGGTCATGGCGGCAGAACTCTGCTAAGATCACTCAACAATAATAATAATAATAATAATAATAATAATAATAATAATAATAATAATAATTTAGGTAGGTAGTGAGGCAGGTCATGGCGGCAGAACTCTGCTAAGATCACTCAACAATAATAATAATAATAATAATAATAATAATTTAGGTAGGTAGTGAGGCAGGTCATGGCGGCAGAACTCTGCTAAGATCACTCAACAACAACAACAATAATAATAATAATAATAATAATAATAATAATTTAGGTAGGTAGTGAGGCAGGTCATGGCTGCAGAACTCTGCTAAGATCACTCAACAATAATAATAATAATAATAATAATAATAATAATAATAATAATTTAGGTAGGTAGTGAGGCAGGTCATGGCGGCAGAACTCTGCTAAGATCACTCAACAACAACAACAATAATAATAATAATAATAATAATAATAATAATTTAGGTAGGTAGTGAGGCAGGTCATGGCGGCAGAACTCTGCTAAGATCACTCAACAAAAAAAATAATAATAATAATAATAATAATAATAATAATAATAATAATAATTTAGGTAGGTAGTGAGGCAGGTCATGGCGGCAGAACTCTGCTAAGATCACTCAACAATAATAATAATAATAATAATAATAATAATTTAGGTAGGTAGTGAGGCAGGTCATGGCGGCAGAACTCTGCTAAGATCACTCAACAACAACAACAATAATAATAATAATAATAATAATAATAATAATTTAGGTAGGTAGTGAGGCAGGTCATGGCTGCAGAACTCTGCTAAGATCACTCAACAATAATAATAATAATAATAATAATAATAATAATAATAATAATTTAGGTAGGTAGTGAGGCAGGTCATGGCGGCAGAACTCTGCTAAGATCACTCAACAATAATAATAATAATAATAATAATAATAATAATAATAATAATAATAATAATAATTTAGGTAGGTAGTGAGGCAGGTCATGGCGGCAGAACTCTGCTAAGATCACTCAACAATAATAATAATAATAATAATAATAATAATAATAATAATAATAATTTAGGTAGGTAGTGAGGCAGGTCATGGCGGCAGAACTCTGCTAAGATCATCAACAATAATAATAATAATAATAATAATAATAATAATAATAATAATAATAATTTAGGTAGGTAGTGAGGCAGGTCATGGCGGCAGAACTCTGCTAAGATCACTCAACAACAATAATAATAATAATAATAATAATAATAATAATAATAATAATAATAATAATAATAATAATTTAGGTAGGTAGTGAGGCAGGTCATGGCGGCAG